>NW_027367041.1:0-62573 GCF_046119375.1 Phyllobates terribilis | reverse complement strand
AGGGTATCTGTAGCTCTATATACAGCACAGTGAGTATCTGTAGCTCTATATACAGCACAGTGAGTATCTGTAGCTCTATATACAGCACAGTGAGTATCTGTAGCTCTATATACAGGCACAGTGAGTATCTGTAGCCCTATATACAGCACAGTGAGTATCTGTAGCTCTATATACAGCACAGTGAGTATCTGTAGCCCTATATACAGGCACAGTGAGTATCTGTAGCTCTATATACAGCACAGTGAGTATCTGTAGCTTCTATATACAGGCACAGTGAGTATCTGTAGCCTATATACAGGCACAGTGAGTATCTGTAGCTCTATATACAGCACAGTGAGTATCTGTAGCCCTATATACAGGCACAGTGAGTATCTGTAGCTCTATATACAGGCACAGTGAGTATCTGTAGCCTCTATATACAGCACAGTGAGTATCTGTAGCTCTATATACAGGCACAGTGAGTATCTGTAGCTCTATATACAGCACAGTGAGTATCTGTAGTCCTATATACAGCACAGTGAGTATCTGTAGCTCTATATACAGGCACAGTGAGTATCTGTAGCCCTATATACAGCACAGTGAGTATCTGTAGCCTATATACAGCACAGTGAGTATCTGTAGCTCTATATACAGCACAGTGAGTATCTGTAGCTCTATATACAGGCACAGTGAGTATCTGTAGCTCTATATACAGCACAGTGAGTATCTGTAACCCTATATACAGCACAGTGAGTATCTGTAGCCCTATATACAGGCACAGTGAGTATCTGTAAGCTCTATATACAGCACAGTGAGTATCTGTAGCCTCTATATACAGCACAGTGAGTATCTGTAGCTCTATATACAGGCACAGTGAGTATCTGTAGCCCTATATACAGCACAGTGAGTATCTGTAGTCCTATATACAGCACAGTGAGTATCTGTAGCCCTATATACAGCACAGTGAGTATCTGTTACTATCTTATATACAGCACAGTGAGTATCTGTAGCTCTATATACAGCACAGTGAGTATCTGTAGCTCTATATACAGCACAGTGAGTATCTGTAGCTCTATATACAGCACAGTGAGTATCTGTAGCTCCTATATACAGGCACAGTGAGTATCTGTAGCTCTATATACAGGCACAGTGAGTATCTGTAGTCCTATATACAGCACAGTGAGTATCTGTAGCCCTATATACAGCACAGTGAGTATCTGTAGCTCTATATACAGGCACAGTGAGTATCTGTAGCTCTATATACAGCACAGTGAGTATCTGTAGTCCTATATACAGCACAGTGAGTATTGTAGCTCTATATACAGGCACAGTGAGTATCTGTAGTCCCTATATACAGCACAGTGAGTATCTGTAGCTCTATATACAGCACAGTGAGTATCTGTAGCCCTATATACAGCACAGTGAGTATCTGTAGCTCTATATACAGCACAGTGAGTATCTGTAGCTCTATATACAGGCACAGTGAGTATCTGTAGTCCTATATACAGGCACAGTGAGTATCTGTAGCTCTATATACAGCACAGTGAGTATCTGTAGCTCTATATACAGCACAGTGAGTATCTGTAGCTCTATATACAGCACAGTGAGTATCTGTAGCCCTATATACAGCACAGTGAGTATCTGTAGTCCTATATACAGCACAGTGAGTATCTGTAGCTCTATATACAGGCACAGTGAGTATCTGTAGTCCTATATACAGGCACAGTGAGTATCTGTAGCTCTATATACAGCACAGTGAGTATCTGTAGCTCTATATACAGCACAGTGAGTATCTGTAGCTCTATATACAGCACAGTGAGTATCTGTAGCTCTATATACAGGCACAGTGAGTATCTGTAGTCCTATATACAGCACAGTGAGTATCTGTAGCTCTATATACAGCACAGTGAGTATCTGTAGCTCTATATACAGCACAGTGAGTATCTGTAGCTCTATATACAGCACAGTGAGTATCTGTAGCTCTATATACAGGCACAGTGAGTATCTGTAGTCCTATATACAGCACAGTGAGTATCTGTAGCTCTATATACAGGCACAGTGAGTATCTGTAGTCCTATATACAGCACAGTGAGTATCTGTAGCTCAATATACAGGCACAGTGAGTATCTGTAGCCCTATATACAGCACAGTGAGTATCTGTAGTCCTATATACAGCACAGTGAGTATCTGTAGCTCTATATACAGGCACAGTGAGTATCTGTAGCCCTATATACAGCACAGTGAGTATCTGTAGCTCTATATACAGCACAGTGAGTATCTGTAGCTCTATATACAGCACAGTGAGTATCTGTAGCTCTATATACAGCACAGTGAGTATCTGTAGCTCTATATACAGCACAGTGAGTATCTGTAGCCCTATATACAGGCACAGTGAGTATCTGTAGCTCTATATACAGCACAGTGAGTATCTGTAGCTCTATATACAGCACAGTGAGTATCTGTAGCTCTATATACAGGCACAGTGAGTATGTGTAGCTCTATATACAGCACAGTGAGTATCTGTAGCCCTATATACAGCACAGTGAGTATCTGTAGCTCTATATACAGGCACAGTGAGTATCTGTAGTCCTATATACAGCACAGTGAGTATCTGTAGCCCTATATACAGCACAGTGAGTATCTGTAGCCCTATATACAGCACAGTGAGTATCTGTAGCCCTATATACAGCACAGTGAGTATCTGTAGCTCTATATACAGGCACAGTGAGTATCTGTAGTCCTATATACAGGCACAGTGAGTTTTCCTGCAGTCTTCCTAGTTATTACAGCACAGTGAGTATCTGTAGCTCTATATACAGCACAGTGAGTATCTGTAGCTCTATATACAGGCACAGTGAGTATCTGTAGCTCTATATACAGGCACAGTGAGTATCTGTAGCTCTATATACAGCACAGTGAGTATCTGTAGCTCTATATACAGGCACAGTGAGTATCTGTAGCTCTATATACAGCACAGTGAGTATCTGTAGCCCTATATACAGGCACAGTGAGTATCTGTAGCCCTATATACAGGCACAGTGAGTATCTGTAGCTCTATATACAGCACAGTGAGTATCTGTAGCCCTATATACAGGCACAGTGAGTATCTGTAGCTCTATATACAGGCACAGTGAGTATCTGTAGTCCTATATACAGGCACAGTGAGTATCTGTAGCCCTATATACAGCACAGTGAGTATCTGTAGCTCCTATATACAGGCACAGTGAGTATCTGTAGCTCTATATACAGCACAGTGAGTATCTGTAGCCCTATATACAGGCACAGTGAGTATCTGTAGCTCTATATACAGGCACAGTGAGTATCTGTAGCTCTATATACAGGCACAGTGAGTATCTGTAGCCTATATACAGGCACAGTGAGTATCTGTAGCTCTATATACAGCACAGTGAGTATCTGTAGCTCTATATACAGGCACAGTGAGTATCTGTAGCTCTATATACAGCACAGTGAGTATCTGTAGCTCTATATACAGCACAGTGAGTATCTGTAGCTCTATATACAGCACAGTGAGTATCTGTAGCTCCTATATACAGCACAGTGAGTATCTGTAGCTCTATATACAGGCACAGTGAGTATCTGTAGGTCCTATATACAGCACAGTGAGTATCTGTAGCTCTATATACAGGCACAGTGAGTATCTGTAGCTCTATATACAGCACAGTGAGTATCTGTAGCTCTATATACAGCACAGTGAGTATCTGTAGTCCTATATACAGCACAGTGAGTATCTGTAGCTCTATATACAGGCACAGTGAGTATCTGTAGTCCTATATACAGCACAGTGAGTATCTGTAGCTCTATATACAGCACAGTGAGTATCTGTAGCTCCTATATACAGCACAGTGAGTATCTGTAGCTCTATATACAGCACAGTGAGTATCTGTAGCTCTATATACAGGCACAGTGAGTATCTGTAGCTCTATATACAGGCACAGTGAGTATCTGTAGCTCTATATACAGCACAGTGAGTATCTGTAGCTCTATATACAGCACAGTGAGTATCTGTAGCTCTATATACAGCACAGTGAGTATCTGTAGCCCTATATACAGGCACAGTGAGTATCTGTAGCCTATATACAGCACAGTGAGTATCTGTAGCTCTATATACAGGCACAGTGAGTATCTGTAGTCCTATATACAGCACAGTGAGTATCTGTAGCCCTATATACAGGCACAGTGAGTATCTGTAGCCCTATATACAGCACAGTGAGTATCTGTAGCTCTATATACAGCACAGTGAGTATCTGTAGCTCTATATACAGGCACAGTGAGTATCTGTAGCTCTATATACAGCACAGTGAGTATCTGTAGCTCTATATACAGCACAGTGAGTATCTGTAGCTCTATATACAGCACAGTGAGTATCTGTAGCTCTATATACAGCACAGTGAGTATCTGTAGCTCTATATACAGCACAGTGAGTATCTGTAGCCCTATATACAGGCACAGTGAGTATCTGTAGCTCTATATACAGCACAGTGAGTATCTGTAGCTCTATATACAGGCACAGTGAGTATCTGTAGCCCTATATACAGGCACAGTGAGTATGTGTAGTCTCTATATACAGCACAGTGAGTATTCTGCAGCCCTAAAATACAGGCACAGTGAGTATCTGTAGCTCTATATACAGCACAGTGAGTATCTGTAGCCCTATATACAGGCACAGTGAGTATCTGTAGCCCTATATACAGGCACAGTGAGTATCTGTAGCTCTATATACAGCACAGTGAGTTATCTGCAGCCCTATATACAGGCACAGTGAGTATCTGTAGCTCTATATACAGGCACAGTGAGTATCTGTAGTCCTATATACAGCACAGTGAGTATCTGTAGCCCTATATACAGCACAGTGAGTATCTGTAGCTCTATATACAGCACAGTGAGTATCTGTAGCCCTATATACAGGCACAGTGAGTATCTGTAGCTCTATATACAGGCACAGTGAGTATCATGTAGCTCTATATACAGCACAGTGAGTATCTGTAGCCCTATATACAGGCACAGTGAGTATCTGTAGCTCTATATACAGCACAGTGAGTATCTGTAGCCCTATATACAGGCACAGTGAGTATCTGTAGCCCTATATACAGGCACAGTGAGTATGTGTAGCTCTATATACAGCACAGTGAGTATCTGTAGTCCTATATACAGCACAGTGAGTATCTGTAGCCCTATATACAGGCACAGTGAGTATCTGTAGCCCTATATACAGGCACAGTGAGTATCTGTAGCTCTATATACAGCACAGTGAGTATCTGTAGCCCTATATACAGGCACAGTGAGTATCTGTAGCTCTATATACAGCACAGTGAGTATCTGTAGCCCTATATACAGGCACAGTGAGTATCTGTAGCCCTATATACAGGCACAGTGAGTATCTGTAGCTCTATATACAGCACAGTGAGTATCTGTAGCCCTATATACAGCACAGTGAGTATCTGTAGCTCTATATACAGCACAGTGAGTATCTGTAGCTCTATATACAGCACAGTGAGTATCTGTAGCTCTATATACAGCACAGTGAGTATCTGTAGCTCTATATACAGCACAGTGAGTATCTGTAGCTCTATATACAGCACAGTGAGTATCTGTAGCCCTATATACAGGCACAGTGAGTATCTGTAGCTCTATATACAGCACAGTGAGTATCTGTAGCTCTATATACAGCACAGTGAGTATCTGTAGCCCTATATACAGCACAGTGAGTATCTGTAGCTCTATATACAGGCACAGTGAGTATCTGTAGCTCTATATACAGCACAGTGAGTATCTGTAGCCTCTATATACAGGCACAGTGAGTAATCTGTTGTAGCTCTATATACAGCACAGTGAGTATCTGTAGCTCCTATATACAGGCACAGTGAGTATCTGTAGCTCTATATACAGCACAGTGAGTATCTGTAGCTCTATATACAGGCACAGTGAGTATCTGTAGCTCTATATACAGCACAGTGAGTATCTGTAGCTCTATATACAGCACAGTGAGTATCTGTAGCTCTATATACAGCACAGTGAGTATCTGTAGCCCTATATACAGGCACAGTGAGTATCTGTAGCTCTATATACAGCACAGTGAGTATCTGTAGCTCTATATACAGCACAGTGAGTATCTGTAGCCCTATATACAGCACAGTGAGTATCTGTAGCTCTATATACAGCACAGTGAGTATCTTGCTCGCCCCTTTTCTTATAATACAGGCACAGTGAGTATCTGTAGGTCTATATACAGCACAGTGAGTATCTGTAGCTCTATATACAGCACAGTGAGTATCTGTAGCCCTATATACAGGCACAGTGAGTATCTGTAGCTCTATATACAGCACAGTGAGTATCTGTAGCTCTATATACAGGCACAGTGAGTATCTGTAGCCCTATATACAGCACAGTGAGTATCTGTAGCTCTATATACAGCACAGTGAGTATCTGTAACTCTATATACAGCACAGTGAGTATCTGTAGCCCTATATACAGGCACAGTGAGTATCTGTAGCTCTATATACAGCACAGTGAGTATCTGTAGCCCTATATACAGGCACAGTGAGTATCTGTAGCTCTATATACAGGCACAGTGAGTATCTGTAGCCCTATATACAGCACAGTGAGTATCTTTAGTCCTATATACAGGCACAGCGAGTATCTGTAGTCCTATATACAGCACAGTGAGTATCTGTAGCTCTATATACAGCACAGTGAGTATCTGTAGCTCTATATACAGCACAGTGAGTATCTGTAGCCCTATATACAGCACAGTGAGTATCTGTAGTCCTATATACAGGCACAGTGAGTATCTGTAGCTCTATATACAGCACAGTGAGTATCTGTAGCCCTATATACAGGCACAGTGAGTATCTGTAGCTCTATATACAGCACAGTGAGTATCTGTAGCCCTATATACAGCACAGTGAGTATCTGTAGCTCTATATACAGGCACAGTGAGTATCTGTAGCCCTATATACAGCACAGTGAGTATCTGTAGCTCCTATATACAGCACAGTGAGTATCTGTAGCTCTATATACAGCACAGTGAGTATCTGTAGTCCTATATACAGCACAGTGAGTATCTGTAGCTCTATATACAGCACAGTGAGTATCTGTAGCTCTATATACAGCACAGTGAGTATCTGTAGCTCTATATACAGCACAGTGAGTATCTGTAGTCCTATATACAGCACAGTGAGTATCTGTAGCTCTATATACAGGCACAGTGAGTATCTGTAGTCCTATATACAGGCACAGTGAGTATCTGTAGCTCTATATACAGCACAGTGAGTATCTGTAGCTCTATATACAGCACAGTGAGTATCTGTAGTCCTATATACAGCACAGTGAGTATCTGTAGCTCTATATACAGGCACAGTGAGTATCTGTAGTCCTATATACAGCACAGTGAGTATCTGTAGCTCTATATACAGGCAAAGTGAGTATCTGTAGTCCTATATACAGCACAGTGAGTATCTGTAGCTCTATATACAGGCACAGTGAGTATCTGTAGTCCTATATACAGCACAGTGAGTATCTGTAGCCCTATATACAGCACAGTGAGTATCTGTAGTCCTATATACAGGCACAGTGAGTATCTGTAGTCCTATATACAGGCACAGTGAGTATCTGTAGCTCTATATACAGCACATTGAGTATCTGTAGCTCTATATACAGCACAGTGAGTATCTGTAGCTCTATATACAGCACAGTGAGTATCTGTAGCCCTATATACAGCACAGTGAGTATCTGTAGTCCTATATACAGCACAGTGAGTATCTGTAGCTCTATATACAGGCACAGTGAGTATCTGTAGCCCTATATACAGCACAGTGAGTATCTGTAGCTCTATATACAGGCATAGTGAGTATCTGTAGCCCTATATACAGCACAGTGAGTATCTGTAGCCCTATATACAGCACAGTGAGTATCTGTAGCTCTATATACAGGCATAGTGAGTATCTGTAGCCCTATATACAGCACAGTGAGTATCTGTAGCTCTATATACAGCACAGTGAGTATCTGTAGCTCTATATACAGCACAGTGAGTATCTGTAGCTCTATATATAGCACAGTGAGTATCTGTAGCTCTATATACAGCACAGTGAGTATCTGTAGCCCTATATACAGGCACAGTGAGTATCTGTAGCTCTATATACAGCACAGTGAGTATCTGTAGCTCTATATACAGGCACAGTGAGTATCTGTAGCCCTATATACAGGCACAGTGAGTATGTGTAGCTCTATATACAGCACAGTGAGTATCTGCAGCCCTATATACAGGCACAGTGAGTATCTGTAGCTCTATATACAGCACAGTGAGTATCTGTAGCCCTATATACAGGCACAGTGAGTATCTGTAGCCCTATATACAGGCACAGTGAGTATGTGTAGCTCTATATACAGCACAGTGAGTATCTGTAGTCCTATATACAGCACAGTGAGTATCTGTAGCCCTATATACAGGCACAGTGAGTATCTGTAGCCCTATATACAGGCACAGTGAGTATGTGTAGCTCTATATACAGGCACAGTGAGTATCTGTAGCCCTATATACAGGCACAGTGAGTATGTGTAGCTCTATATACAGCACAGTGAGTTTCTGCAGCCCTATATACAGGCACAGTGAGTATCTGTAGCTCTATATACAGCACAGTGAGTATCTGTAGCTCTATATACAGCACAGTGAGTATCTGTAGTCCTATATACAGCACAGTGAGTATCTGTAGCCCTATATACAGCACAGTGAGTATCTGTAGTCCTATATACAGCACAGTGAGTATCTGTAGCCCTATATACAGCACAGTGAGTATCTGTAGCTCTATATACAGGCACAGTGAGTATCTGCAGCCCTATATACAGGCACAGTGAGTATCTGTAGCTCTATATACAGCACAGTGAGTATCTGTAGCCCTATATACAGGCACAGTGAGTATCTGTAGCTCTATATACAGGCACAGTGAGTATCTGTAGCTCTATATACAGCACAGTGAGTATCTGTAGCCCTATATACAGGCACAGTGAGTATCTGTAGCCCTATATACAGGCACAGTGAGTATCTGTAGCTCTATATACAGCACAGTGAGTATCTGTAGCCCTATATACAGGCACAGTGAGTATCTGTAGCTCTATATACAGCACAGTGAGTATCTGTAGCCCTATATACAGGCACAGTGAGTATCTGTAGCCCTATATACAGGCACAGTGAGTATCTGTAGCTCTATATACAGCACAGTGAGTATCTGTAGCCCTATATACAGGCACAGTGAGTATCTGTAGCTCTATATACAGCACAGTGAGTATCTGTAGCTCTATATACAGCACAGTGAGTATCTGTAGCTCTATATACAGCACAGTGAGTATCTGTAGCTCTATATACAGCACAGTGAGTATCTGTAGCTCTATATACAGCACAGTGAGTATCTGTAGCCCTATATACAGGCACAGTGAGTATCTGTAGCTCTATATACAGCACAGTGAGTATCTGTAGCTCTATATACAGCACAGTGAGTATCTGTAGCCCTATATACAGCACAGTGAGTATCTGTAGCTCTATATACAGGCACAGTGAGTATCTGTAGCTCTATATACAGCACAGTGAGTATCTGAAGCCCTATATACAGGCACAGTGAGTATGTGTAGCTCTATATACAGGCATAGTGAGTATCTGTAGTCCTATATACAGCACAGTGAGTATCTGTAGAGCTATATACAGCACAGTGAGTATCTGTAGCTCTATATACAGGCACAGTGAGTATCTGTAGCTCTATATACAGCACAGTGAGTATCTGTAGCTCTATATACAGGCACAGTGAGTATCTGTAGCTCTATATACAGCACAGTGAGTATCTGTTGCTCTATATACAGCACAGTGAGTATCTGTAGCTCTATATACAGCACAGTGAGTATCTGTAGCTCTATATACAGCACAGTGAGTATCTGTAGCCCTATATACAGGCACAGTGAGTATCTGTAGCTCTATATACAGCACAGTGAGTATCTGTAGCTCTATATACAGCACAGTGAGTATCTGTAGCCCTATATACAGCACAGTGAGTATCTGTAGCCCTATATACAGCACAGTGAGTATCTGTAGTCCTATATACAGCACAGTGAGTATCTGTAGCTCTATATACAGCACAGTGAGTATCTGTAGCTCTATATACAGGCACAGTGAGTATCTGTAGCTCTATATACAGCACAGTGAGTATCTGTAGCTCTATATACAGGCACAGTGAGTATCTGTAGCTCTATATACAGCACAGTGAGTATCTGTTGCTCTATATACAGCACAGTGAGTATCTGTAGCTCTATATACAGCACAGTGAGTATCTGTAGCTCTATATACAGCACAGTGAGTATCTGTAGCCCTATATACAGGCACAGTGAGTATCTGTAGCTCTATATACAGCACAGTGAGTATCTGTAGCTCTATATACAGCACAGTGAGTATCTGTAGCCCTATATACAGCACAGTGAGTATCTGTAGCCCTATATACAGCACAGTGAGTATCTGTAGCCCTATATACAGGCACAGTGAGTCTCTGTAGTCCTATATACAGCACAGTGAGTATCTGTAGCCCTATATACAGGCACAGTGAGTATCTGTAGCCCTATATACAGGCACAGTGAGTATCTGTAGCTCTATATACAGCACAGTGAGTATCTGTAGTCCTATATACAGGCACAGTGAGTATCTGTAGTCCTATATACAGCACAGTGAGTATCTGTAGCTCTATATACAGCACAGTGAGTATCTGTAACTCTATATACACCACAGTGAGTATCTGTAGCCCTATATACAGGCACAGTGAGTATCTGTAGCTCTATATACAGGCACAGTGAGTATCTGTAGCCCTATATACAGCACAGTGAGTATCTGTAGTCCTATATACAGGCACAGCGAGTATCTGTAGTCCTATATACAGCACAGTGAGTATCTGTAGCTCTATATACAGCACAGTGAGTATCTGTAGCTCTATATACAGCACAGTGAGTATCTGTAGCCCTATATACAGCACAGTGAGTATCTGTAGTCCTATATACAGGCACAGTGAGTATCTGTAGCTCTATATACAGCACAGTGAGTATCTGTAGCTCTATATACAGGCACAGTGAGTATCTGTAGCCCTATATACAGGCACAGTGAGTATCTGTAGCTCTATATACAGCACAGTGAGTATCTGTAGCCCTATATACAGCACCGTGAGTATCTGTAGCTCTATATACAGCACAGTGAGTATCTGTAGCTCTATATACAGCACAGTGAGTATCTGTAGTCCTATATACAGCACAGTGAGTATCTGTAGTCCTATATACAGGCACAGTGAGTATCTGTAGCTCTATATACAGCACAGTGAGTATCTGTAGCTCTATATACAGCACAGTGAGTATCTGTAGCTCTATATACAGCACAGTGAGTATCTGTAGCTCTATATACAGGCACAGTGAGTATCTGTAGCTCTATATACAGCACAGTGAGTATCTGTAGCTCTATATACAGCACAGTGAGTATCTGTAGCTCTATATACAGCACAGTGAGTATCTGTAGCTCTATATACAGCACAGTGAGTATCTGTAGCTCTATATACAGCACAGTGAGTATCTGTAGCTCTATATACAGCACAGTGAGTATCTGTAGCCCTATATACAGCACAGTGAGTATCTGTAGCTCTATATACAGCGCAGTGAGTATCTGTAGCCCTATATACAGCACAGTGAGTATCTGTAGCCCTATATACAGGCACAGTGGGTATCTGTAGCCCTATATACAGCACAGTGAGTATCTGTAGCTCTATATACAGCGCAGTGAGTATCTGTAGCTCTATATACAGCACAGTGAGTATCTGTAGCCCTATATACAGGCACAGTGAGTATCTGTAGCTCTATATACAGGCACAGTGGGTATCTGTAGCCCTATATACAGGCACAGTGAGTATCTGTAGCTCTATATACAGGCACAGTGGGTATCTGTAGCCCTATATACAGCACAGTGAGTATCTGTAGCTCTATATACAGCGCAGTGAGTATCTGTAGCTCTATATACAGCACAGTGAGTATCTGTAGCCCTATATACAGCACAGTGAGTATCTGTAGCTCTATATACAGCGCAGTGAGTATCTGTAGCTCTATATACAGGCACAGTGTGTATCTGTAGCCCTATATACAGGCACAGTGAGTATCTGTAGCTCTATATACAGCACAGTGAGTATCTGTAGCCCTATATACTGGCACAGTGAGTATCTGTAGTCCTATATACAGCACAGTGAGTATCTGTAGCTCTATATACAGCACAGTGAGTATCTGTAGCTCTATATATAGCACAGTGAGTATCTGTAGCCCTATATACAGCACAGTGAGTATCTGTAGTCCTATATACAGCACAGTGAGTATCTGTAGCCCTATATACAGCACAGTGAGTATCTGTAGCTCTATATACAGCACAGTGAGTATCTGTAGCTCTATATACAGCACAGTGAGTATCTGTAGCCCTATATACAGCACAGTGAGTATCTGTAGCTCTATATACAGCACAGTGAGTATCTGTAGCTCTGTATATAGCACAGTGAGTATCTGTAGCCCTATATACAGCACAGTGAGTATCTGTAGCTCTATATATAGCACAGTGAGTATCTGTAGCTCTATATACAGCACAGTGAGTATCTGTAGTCCTATATACAGCACAGTGAGTATCTGTAGCCCTATATACAGGCACAGTGAGTATCTGTAGCCCTATATACAGCACAGTGAGTATCTGTAGTCCTATATACAGGCACAGTGAGTATCTGTAGCTCTATATACAGCACAGTGAGTATCTGTAACCCTATATACAGCACAGTGAGTATCTGTAGCCCTATGTACAGGCACAGTGAGTATCTGTAGCCCTATATACAGGCACAGTGAGTATCTGTAACCCTATATCCAGGCACAGTGAGTATCTGTAGCTCTATATACAGCACAGTTAGTATCTGTAGCCCTATATACAGCACAGTGAGTATCTGTAGCTCTATATACAGCACAGTGAGTATCTGTAGCCCTATATACAGGCACAGTGAGTATCTGTAGCCCTATATACAGGCACAGTGAGTATCTGTAACCCTATATCCAGGCACAGTGAGTATCTGTAGCTCTATATACAGGCACAGTGAGTATCTGTAGCTCTATATACAGGCACAGTGAGTATCTGTAGCCCTATATACAGGCACAGTGAGTATCTGTAGCTCTATATACAGGCACAGTGAGTACCTGTAGCCCTATATACAGGCACAGTGAGTATCTGTAGCCCTATATACAGCACAGTGAGTATCTGTAGCCCTATATACAGGCACAGTGAGTATCTGTAGCCCTATATACAGCACAGTGAGTATCTGTAGCCCTATATACAGCACAGTGAGTATCTGTAGCCCTATATACAGGCACAGTGAGTATCTGTAGCCCTATATACAGGCACAGTGAGTATCTGTAGCTCTATATACAGCACAGTGAGTATCTGTAGCCCTATATACAGCACAGTGAGTATCTGTAACCCTATATACAGCACAGTGAGTATCTGTAGCCCTATATACAGGCACAGTGAGTATCTGTAGCCCTATATACAGGCACAGTGAGTATCTGTAACCCTATATCCAGGCACAGTGAGTATCTGTAGCTCTGTATACAGGCACAGTGAGTATCTGTAGCTCTATATACAGGCACAGTGAGTATCTGTAGCCCTATATACAGGCACAGTGAGTATCTGTAGCCCTATAAACAGGCACAGTGAGTATCTGTAGCCCTATATACAGCACAGTGAGTATCTGTAGCTCTATATACAGCACAGTGAGTATCTGTAGCTCTATATACAGCACAGTGAGTATCTGTAGTCCTATATACAGCACAGTGAGTATCTGTAGCTCTATATACAGGCACAGTGAGTATCTGTAGTCCTATATACAGCACAGTGAGTATCTGTAGCTCTATATACAGGAAAAGTGAGTATCTGTTGTCCTATATACAGCACAGTGAGTATCTGTAGCTCTATATACAGGCACAGTGAGTATCTGTAGTCCTATATACAGCACAGTGAGTATCTGTAGCCCTATATACAGCACAGTGAGTATCTGTAGCTCTATATACAGCACAGTGAGTATCTGTAGCTCTATATACAGCACAGTGAGTATCTGTAGCTCTATATACAGCACAGTGAGTATCTGTAGCCCTATATACAGCACAGTGAGTATCTGTAGTCCTATATACAGCACAGTGAGTATCTGTAGCTCTATATACAGGCACAGTGAGTATCTGTAGTCCTATATACAGCACAGTGAGTATCTGTAACCCTATATACAGGCACAGTGAGTATCTGTAGCCCTATATACAGCACAGTGAGTATCTGTAGCCCTATATACAGCACAGTGAGTATCTGTAGCTCTATATACAGGCACAGTGAGTTTCTGTAGCCCTATATACAGCACAGTGAGTATCTGTAGCTCTATATACAGCACAGTGAGTATCTGTAGCTCTATATACAGCACAGTGAGTATCTGTAGCTCTATATACAGCACAGTGAGTATCTGTAGCTCTATATACAGCACAGTGAGTATCTGTAGCCCTATATACAGGCACAGTGAGTATCTGTAGCTCTATATACAGCACAGTGAGTATCTGTAGCTCTATATACAGGCACAGTGAGTATGTGTAGCTCTATATACAGCACAGTGAGTATCTGCAGCCCTATATACAGGCACAGTGAGTATCTGTAGCTCTATATACAGCACAGTGAGTATCTGTAGCCCTATATACAGGCACAGTGAGTATCTGTAGCTCTATATAAAGGCACAGTGAGTATATGTAGCTCTATATACAGGCACAGTGAGTATCTGCAGCCCTATATACAGGCACAGTGAGTATCTGTAGCTCTATATACAGCACAGTGAGTATCTGTAGCCCTATATACAGGCACAGTGAGTATCTGTAGCCCTATATACAGGCACAGTGAGTATGTGTAGCTCTATATACAGCACAGTGAGTATCTGTAGCTCTATATACAGGCACAGTGAGTATCTGTAGCCCTATATACAGCACAGTGAGTATCTGTAGCTCTATATACAGCACAGTGAGTATCTGTAGCCCTATATACAGGCACAGTGAATATCTGTAGCCCTATATACAGGCACAGTGAGTATCTGTAGCTCTATATACAGCACAGTGAGTATCTGTAGCCCTATATACAGGCACAGTGAGTATCTGTAGCTCTATATACAGCACAGTGAGTATCTGTAGCCCTATATACAGGCACAGTGAGTATCTGTAGCCCTATATACAGGCACAGTGAGTATCTGTAGCTCTATATACAGCACAGTGAGTATCTGTAGTCCTATATACAGGCACAGTGAGTATCTGTAGCTCTATATACAGCACAGTGAGTATCTGTAGCCCTATATACAGGCACAGTGAGTATCTGTAGCCCTATATACAGGCACAGTGAGTATCTGTAGCTCTATATACAGCACAGTGAGTATCTGTAGCCCTATATACAGGCACAGTGAGTATCTGTAGCTCTATATACAGCACAGTGAGTATCTGTAGCTCTATATACAGCACAGTGAGTATCTGTAGCTCTATATACAGCACAGTGAGTATCTGTAGCTCTATATACAGCACAGTGAGTATCTGTAGCTCTATATACAGCACAGTGAGTATCTGTAGCCCTATATACAGGCACAGTGAGTATCTGTAGCTCTATATACAGCACAGTGAGTATCTGTAGCTCTATATACAGCACAGTGAGTATCTGTAGCCCTATATACAGCACAGTGAGTATCTGTAGCTCTATATACAGGCACAGTGAGTATCTGTAGCTCTATATACAGCACAGTGAGTATCTGTAGCCCTATATACAGGCACAGTGAGTATCTGTAGCTCTATATACAGGCACAGTGAGTATCTGTAGCTCTATATACAGGCATAGTGAGTATCTGTAGTCCTATATACAGCACAGTGAGTATCTGTAGCTCTATATACAGCACAGTGAGTATCTGTAGCTCTATATACAGGCACAGTGAGTATCTGTAGCTCTATATACAGCACAGTGAGTATCTGTAGCTCTATATACAGGCACAGTGAGTATCTGTAGCTCTATATACAGCACAGTGAGTATCTGTAGCTCTATATACAGCACAGTGAGTATCTGTAGCTCTATATACAGCACAGTGAGTATCTGTAGCTCTATATACAGCACAGTGAGTATCTGTAGCCCTATATACAGGCACAGTGAGTATCTGTAGCTCTATATACAGCACAGTGAGTATCTGTAGCTCTATATACAGCACAGTGAGTATCTGTAGCCCTATATACAGCACAGTGAGTATCTGTAGCCCTATATACAGCACAGTGAGTATCTGTAGCCCTATATACAGGCACAGTGAGTATCTGTAGTCCTATATACAGCACAGTGAGTATCTGTAGGTCTATATACAGCACAGTGAGTATCTGTAGCTCTATATACAGCACAGTGAGTATCTGTAGCCCTATATACAGGCACAGTGAGTATCTGTAGCTCTATATACAGCACAGTGAGTATCTGTAGTCCTATATACAGGCACAGTGAGTATCTGTAGTCCTATATACAGCACAGTGAGTATCTGTAGCCCTATATACAGCACAGTGAGTATCTGTAGCCCTATATACAGGCACAGTGAGTATCTGTAGTCCTATATACAGCACAGTGAGTATCTGTAGGTCTATATACAGCACAGTGAGTATCTGTAGCTCTATATACAGCACAGTGAGTATCTGTAGCCCTATATACAGGCACAGTGAGTATCTGTAGCTCTATATACAGCACAGTGAGTATCTGTAGCCCTATATACAGGCACAGTGAGTATCTGTAGCTCTATATACAGCACAGTGAGTATCTGTAGTCCTATATACAGGCACAGTGAGTATCTGTAGCTCTATATACAGCACAGTGAGTATCTGTAACTCTATATACAGCACAGTGAGTATCTGTAGCCCTATATACAGTCACAGTGAGTATCTGTAGCTCTATATACAGCACAGTGAGTATCTGTAGCCCTATATACAGGCACAGTGAGTATCTGTAGCTCTATATACAGGCACAGTGAGTATCTGTAGCCCTATATACAGCACAGTGAGTATCTGTAGTCCTATATACAGGCACAGCGAGTATCTGTAGTCCTATATACAGCACAGTGAGTATCTGTAGCTCTATATACAGCACAGTGAGTATCTGTAGCTCTATATACAGCACAGTGAGTATCTGTAGCCCTATATACAGCACAGTGAGTATCTGTAGTCCTATATACAGGCACAGTGAGTATCTGTAGCTCTATATACAGCACAGTGAGTATCTGTAGCTCTATATACAGGCACAGTGAGTATCTGTAGCCCTATATACAGGCACAGTGAGTATCTGTAGCTCTATATACAGCACAGTGAGTATCTGTAGCCCTATATACAGCACAGTGAGTATCTGTAGCTCTATATACAGCACAGTGAGTATCTGTAGCTCTATATACAGCACAGTGAGTATCTGTAGTCCTATATACAGCACAGTGAGTATCTGTAGTCCTATATACAGGTACAGTGAGTATCTGTAGCTCTATATACAGCACAGTGAGTATCTGTAGCTCTATATACAGCACAGTGAGTATCTGTAGCCCTATATACAGCACAGTGAGTATCTGTAGCTCTATATACAGGCACAGTGAGTATCTGTAGCTCTATATACAGCACAGTGAGTATCTGTAGCTCTATATACAGCACAGTGAGTATCTGTAGCTCTATATACAGCACAGTGAGTATCTGTAGCTCTATATACAGCACAGTGAGTATCTGTAGCTCTATATACAGCACAGTGAGTATCTGTAGCTCTATATACAGCACAGTGAGTATCTGTAGCCCTATATACAGCACAGTGAGTATCTGTAGCTCTATATACAGCGCAGTGAGTATCTGTAGCCCTATATACAGCACAGTGAGTATCTGTAGCCCTATATACAGGCACAGTGGGTATCTGTAGCCCTATATACAGCACAGTGAGTATCTGTAGCTCTATATACAGCGCAGTGAGTATCTGTAGCTCTATATACAGCACAGTGAGTATCTGTAGCCCTATATACAGGCACAGTGAGTATCTGTAGCTCCATATACAGGCACAGTGGGTATCTGTAGCCCTATATACAGGCACAGTGAGTATCTGTAGCTCTATATACAGGCACAGTGGGTATCTGTAGCCCTATATACAGCACAGTGAGTATCTGTAGCTCTATATACAGCGCAGTGAGTATCTGTAGCTCTATATACAGCACAGTGAGTATCTGTAGCCCTATATACAGCACAGTGAGTATCTGTAGCTCTATATACAGCGCAGTGAGTATCTGTAGCTCTATATACAGCACAGTGAGTATCTGTAGCCCTATATACAGGCACAGTGAGTATCTGTAGCTCTATATACAGCACAGTGAGTATCTGTAGCCCTATATACTGGCACAGTGAGTATCTGTAGTCCTATATACAGCACAGTGAGTATCTGTAGCTCTATATACAGCACAGTGAGTATCTGTAGCTCTATATATAGCACAGTGAGTATCTGTAGCCCTATATACAGCACAGTGAGTATCTGTAGTCCTATATACAGCACAGTGAGTATCTGTAGCCCTATATACAGCACAGTGAGTATCTGTAGCTCTATATACAGCACAGTGAGTATCTGTAGCTCTATATACAGCACAGTGAGTATCTGTAGCCCTATATACAGCACAGTGAGTATCTGTAGCTCTATATACAGCACAGTGAGTATCTGTAGCTCTGTATATAGCACAGTGAGTATCTGTAGCCCTATATACAGCACAGTGAGTATCTGTAGCTCTATATATAGCACAGTGAGTATCTGTAGCTCTATATACAGCACAGTGAGTATCTGTAGTCCTATATACAGCACAGTGAGTATCTGTAGCCCTATATACAGGCACAGTGAGTATCTGTAGCCCTATATACAGCACAGTGAGTATCTGTAGTCCTATATACAGGCACAGTGAGTATCTGTAGCTCTATATACAGCACAGTGAGTATCTGTAACCCTATATACAGCACAGTGAGTATCTGTAGCTCTATATACAGCACAGTGAGTATCTGTAGTCCTATATACAGGCACAGTGAGTATCTGTAGTCCTATATATAGCACAGTGAGTATCTGTAGCTCTATATACAGCACAGTGAGTATCTGTAACTCTATATACAGCACAGTGAGTATCTGTAGCCCTATATACAGGCACAGTGAGTATCTGTAGCTCTATATACAGCACAGTGAGTATCTGTAGCCCTATATACAGGCACAGTGAGTATCTGTAGCTCTATATACAGGCACAGTGAGTATCTGTAGCCCTATATACAGCACAGTGAGTATCTGTAGTCCTATATACAGGCACAGCGAGTATCTGTAGTCCTATATACAGCACAGTGAGTATCTGTAGCTCTATATACAGCACAGTGAGTATCTGTAGCTCTATATACAGCACAGTGAGTATCTGTAGCCCTATATACAGCACAGTGAGTATCTGTAGTCCTATATACAGGCACAGTGAGTATCTGTAGCTCTATATACAGCACAGTGAGTATCTGTAGCTCTATATACAGGCACAGTGAGTATCTGTAGCCCTATATACAGGCACAGTGAGTATCTGTAGCTCTATATACAGCACAGTGAGTATCTGTAGCCCTATATACAGCACAGTGAGTATCTGTAGCTCTATATACAGCACAGTGAGTATCTGTAGCTCTATATACAGCACAGTGAGTATCTGTAGTCCTATATACAGCACAGTGAGTATCTGTAGTCCTATATACAGGTACAGTGAGTATCTGTAGCTCTATATACAGCACAGTGAGTATCTGTAGCTCTATATACAGCACAGTGAGTATCTGTAGCCCTATATACAGCACAGTGAGTATCTGTAGCTCTATATACAGGCACAGTGAGTATCTGTAGCTCTATATACAGCACAGTGAGTATCTGTAGCTCTATATACAGCACAGTGAGTATCTGTAGCTCTATATACAGCACAGTGAGTATCTGTAGCTCTATATACAGCACAGTGAGTATCTGTAGCTCTATATACAGCACAGTGAGTATCTGTAGCTCTATATACAGCACAGTGAGTATCTGTAGCCCTATATACAGCACAGTGAGTATCTGTAGCTCTATATACAGCGCAGTGAGTATCTGTAGCCCTATATACAGCACAGTGAGTATCTGTAGCCCTATATACAGGCACAGTGGGTATCTGTAGCCCTATATACAGCACAGTGAGTATCTGTAGCTCTATATACAGCGCAGTGAGTATCTGTAGCTCTATATACAGCACAGTGAGTATCTGTAGCCCTATATACAGGCACAGTGAGTATCTGTAGCTCTATATACAGGCACAGTGGGTATCTGTAGCCCTATATACAGGCACAGTGAGTATCTGTAGCTCTATATACAGGCACAGTGGGTATCTGTAGCCCTATATACAGCACAGTGAGTATCTGTAGCTCTATATACAGCGCAGTGAGTATCTGTAGCTCTATATACAGCACAGTGAGTATCTGTAGCCCTATATACAGCACAGTGAGTATCTGTAGCTCTATATACAGCGCAGTGAGTATCTGTAGCTCTATATACAGGCACAGTGTGTATCTGTAGCCCTATATACAGGCACAGTGAGTATCTGTAGCTCTATATACAGCACAGTGAGTATCTGTAGCCCTATATACTGGCACAGTGAGTATCTGTAGTCCTATATACAGCACAGTGAGTATCTGTAGCTCTATATACAGCACAGTGAGTATCTGTAGCTCTATATATAGCACAGTGAGTATCTGTAGCCCTATATACAGCACAGTGAGTATCTGTAGCTCTATATATAGCACAGTGAGTATCTGTAGCTCTATATACAGCACAGTGAGTATCTGTAGTCCTATATACAGCACAGTGAGTATCTGTAGCCCTATATACAGGCACAGTGAGTATCTGTAGCCCTATATACAGCACAGTGAGTATCTGTAGTCCTATATACAGGCACAGTGAGTATCTGTAGCTCTATATACAGCACAGTGAGTATCTGTAACCCTATATACAGCACAGTGAGTATCTGTAGCCCTATGTACAGGCACAGTGAGTATCTGTAGCCCTATATACAGGCACAGTGAGTATCTGTAACCCTATATCCAGGCACAGTGAGTATCTGTAGCTCTATATACAGCACAGTTAGTATCTGTAGCCCTATATACAGCACAGTGAGTATCTGTAGCTCTATATACAGCACAGTGAGTATCTGTAGCCCTATATACAGGCACAGTGAGTATCTGTAGCCCTATATACAGGCACAGTGAGTATCTGTAACCCTATATCCAGGCACAGTGAGTATCTGTAGCTCTATATACAGCACAGTTAGTATCTGTAGCTCTATATACAGGCACAGTGAGTATCTGTAGCCCTATATACAGCACAGTGAGTATCTGTAGCTCTATATACAGGCACAGTGAGTATCTGTAGCCCTATATACAGGCACAGTGAGTATCTGTAGCCCTATATACAGCACAGTGAGTATCTGTAGCCCTATATACAGGCACAGTGAGTATCTGTAGCCCTATATACAGCACAGTGAGTATCTGTAGCCCTATATACAGCACAGTGAGTATCTGTAGCCCTATATACAGGCACAGTGAGTATCTGTAGCCCTATATACAGGCACAGTGAGTATCTGTAGCTCTATATACAGCACAGTGAGTATCTGTAGCCCTATATACAGCACAGTGAGTATCTGTAACCCTATATACAGCACAGTGAGTATCTGTAGCCCTATATACAGGCACAGTGAGTATCTGTAGCCCTATATATAGGCACAGTGAGTATCTGTAACCCTATATCCAGGCACAGTGAGTATCTGTAGCTCTGTATACAGGCACAGTGAGTATCTGTAGCTCTATATACAGGCACAGTGAGTATCTGTAGCCCTACATACAGGCACAGTGAGTATCTGTAGCCCTATATACAGCACAGTGAGTATCTGTAGCCCTATATACAGGCACAGTGAGTATCTGTAGCCCTATATACAGCACAGTGAGTATCTGTAGCCCTATATACAGGCACAGTGAGTATCTGTAGCTCTATATACAGCACAGTGAGTATCTGTAGCTCTATATACAGCACAGTGAGTATCTGTAGCTCTATATACAGCACAGTGAGTATCTGTAGTCCTATATACAGCACAGTGAGTATCTGTAGCTCTATATACAGGCACAGTGAGTATCTGTAGTCCTATATACAGCACAGTGAGTATCTGTAGCTCTATATACAGGCAAAGTGAGTATCTGTAGTCCTATATACAGCACAGTGAGTATCTGTAGCTCTATATACAGCACAGTGAGTATCTGTAGCTCTATATACAGGCACAGTGAGTATCTGTAGTCCTATATACAGCACAGTGAGTATCTGTAGCCCTATATACAGCACAGTGAGTATCTGTAGCTCTATATACAGCACAGTGAGTATCTGTAGCTCTATATACAGCACAGTGAGTATCTGTAGCTCTATATACAGCACAGTGAGTATCTGTAGCCCTATATACAGCACAGTGAGTATCTGTAGTCCTATATACAGCACAGTGAGTATCTGTAGCTCTATATACAGGCACAGTGAGTATCTGTAGTCCTATATACAGCACAGTGAGTATCTGTAACCCTATATACAGGCACAGTGAGTATCTGTAGCCCTATATACAGCACAGTGAGTATCTGTAGCCCTATATACAGCACAGTGAGTATCTGTAGCTCTATATACAGGCACAGTGAGTTTCTGTAGCCCTATATACAGCACAGTGAGTATCTGTAGCTCTATATACAGCACAGTGAGTATCTGTAGCTCTATATACAGCACAGTGAGTATCTGTAGCTCTATATACAGCACAGTGAGTATCTGTAGCTCTATATACAGCACAGTGAGTATCTGTAGCCCTATATACAGGCACAGTGAGTATCTGTAGCTCTATATACAGCACAGTGAGTATCTGTAGCTCTATATACAGGCACAGTGAGTATGTGTAGCTCTATATACAGCACAGTGAGTATCTGCAGCCCTATATACAGGCACAGTGAGTATCTGTAGCTCTATATACAGCACAGTGAGTATCTGTAGCCCTATATACAGGCACAGTGAGTATCTGTAGCTCTATATAAAGGCACAGTGAGTATATGTAGCTCTATATACAGGCACAGTGAGTATCTGCAGCCCTATATACAGGCACAGTGAGTATCTGTAGCTCTATATACAGCACAGTGAGTATCTGTAGCCCTATATACAGGCACAGTGAGTATCTGTAGCCCTATATACAGGCACAGTGAGTATGTGTAGCTCTATATACAGCACAGTGAGTATCTGTAGCTCTATATACAGGCACAGTGAGTATCTGTAGCTCTATATACAGCACAGTGAGTATCTGTAGCCCTATATACAGGCACAGTGAGTATCTGTAGCCCTATATACAGGCACAGTGAGTATCTGTAGCTCTATATACAGCACAGTGAGTATCTGTAGCCCTATATACAGGCACAGTGAGTATCTGTAGCTCTATATACAGCACAGTGAGTATCTGTAGCCCTATATACAGGCACAGTGAGTATCTGTAGCCCTATATACAGGCACAGTGAGTATCTGTAGCTCTATATACAGCACAGTGAGTATCTGTAGCCCTATATACAGGCACAGTGAGTATCTGTAGCTCTATATACAGCACAGTGAGTATCTGTAGCTCTATATACAGCACAGTGAGTATCTGTAGCTCTATATACAGCACAGTGAGTATCTGTAGCTCTATATACAGCACAGTGAGTATCTGTAGCTCTATATACAGCACAGTGAGTATCTGTAGCCCTATATACAGGCACAGTGAGTATCTGTAGCTCTATATACAGCACAGTGAGTATCTGTAGCTCTATATACAGCACAGTGAGTATCTGTAGCCCTATATACAGCACAGTGAGTATCTGTAGCTCTATATACAGGCACAGTGAGTATCTGTAGCTCTATATACAGCACAGTGAGTATCTGTAGCCCTATATACAGGCACAGTGAGTATCTGTAGCTCTATATACAGGCACAGTGAGTATCTGTAGCTCTATATACAGGCATAGTGAGTATCTGTAGTCCTATATACAGCACAGTGAGTATCTGTAGCTCTATATACAGCACAGTGAGTATCTGTAGCTCTATATACAGGCACAGTGAGTATCTGTAGCTCTATATACAGCACAGTGAGTATCTGTAGCTCTATATACAGGCACAGTGAGTATCTGTAGCTCTATATACAGCACAGTGAGTATCTGTAGCTCTATATACAGCACAGTGAGTATCTGTAGCTCTATATACAGCACAGTGAGTATCTGTAGCTCTATATACAGCACAGTGAGTATCTGTAGCCCTATATACAGGCACAGTGAGTATCTGTAGCTCTATATACAGCACAGTGAGTATCTGTAGCTCTATATACAGCACAGTGAGTATCTGTAGCCCTATATACAGCACAGTGAGTATCTGTAGCCCTATATACAGCACAGTGAGTATCTGTAGCCCTATATACAGGCACAGTGAGTATCTGTAGTCCTATATACAGCACAGTGAGTATCTGTAGGTCTATATACAGCACAGTGAGTATCTGTAGCTCTATATACAGCACAGTGAGTATCTGTAGCCCTATATACAGGCACAGTGAGTATCTGTAGCCCTATATACAGGCACAGTGAGTATCTGTAGTCCTATATACAGCACAGTGAGTATCTGTAGCCCTATATACAGGCACAGTGAGTATCTGTAGCTCTATATACAGCACAGTGAGTATCTGTAGCCCTATATACAGCACAGTGAGTATCTGTAGCCCTATATACAGCACAGTGAGTATCTGTAGCCCTATATACAGCACAGTGAGTATCTGTAGCTCTATATACAGCACAGTGAGTATCTGTAGCTCTATATACAGCACAGTGAGTATCTGTAGCTCTATATACAGCACAGTGAGTATCTGTAGCTCTATATACAGCACAGTGAGTATCTGTAGCCCTATATACAGCACAGTGAGTATCTGTAGCCCTATATACAGGCACAGTGAGTATCTGTAGTCCTATATATAGCACAGTGAGTATCTGTAGCTCTATATACAGCACAGTGATTATCTGTAACTCTATATACAGCACAGTGAGTATCTGTAGCCCTATATACAGGCACAGTGAGTATCTGTAGCTCTATATACAGCACAGTGAGTATCTGTAGCCCTATATACAGGCACAGTGAGTATCTGTAGCTCTATATACAGGCACAGTGAGTATCTGTAGCCCTATATACAGCACAGTGAGTATCTGTAGTCCTATATACAGGCACAGCGAGTATCTGTAGTCCTATATACAGCACAGTGAGTATCTGTAGCTCTATATACAGCACAGTGAGTATCTGTAGCTCTATATACAGCACAGTGAGTATCTGTAGCCCTATATACAGCACAGTGAGTATCTGTAGTCCTATATACAGGCACAGTGAGTATCTGTAGCTCTATATACAGCACAGTGAGTATCTGTAGCTCTATATACAGGCACAGTGAGTATCTGTAGCCCTATATACAGGCACAGTGAGTATCTGTAGCTCTATATACAGCACAGTGAGTATCTGTAGCTCTATATACAGCACAGTGAGTATCTGTAGTCCTATATACAGCACAGTGAGTATCTGTAGTCCTATATACAGGTACAGTGAGTATCTGTAGCTCTATATACAGCACAGTGAGTATCTGTAGCTCTATATACAGCACAGTGAGTATCTGTAGCCCTATATACAGCACAGTGAGTATCTGTAGCTCTATATACAGGCACAGTGAGTATCTGTAGCTCTATATACAGCACAGTGAGTATCTGTAGCTCTATATACAGCACAGTGAGTATCTGTAGCTCTATATACAGCACAGTGAGTATCTGTAGCTCTATATACAGCACAGTGAGTATCTGTAGCTCTATATACAGCACAGTGAGTATCTGTAGCTCTATATACAGCACAGTGAGTATCTGTAGCACTATATACAGCACAGTGAGTATCTGTAGCTCTATATACAGCACAGTGAGTATCTGTAGCTCTATATACAGCACAGTGAGTATCTGTAGCCCTATATACAGGCACAGTGAGTATCTGTAGCTCTATATACAGGCACAGTGGGTATCTGTAGCCCTATATACAGCACAGTGTGTATCTGTAGCCCTATATACAGGCACAGTGAGTATCTGTAGCTCTATATACAGCACAGTGAGTATCTGTAGCCCTATATACTGGCACAGTGAGTATCTGTAGTCCTATATACAGCACAGTGAGTATCTGTAGCTCTATATACAGCACAGTGAGTATCTGTAGCTCTATATATAGCACAGTGAGTATCTGTAGCCCTATATACAGCACAGTGAGTATCTGTAGTCCTATATACAGCACAGTGAGTATCTGTAGCCCTATATACAGCACAGTGAGTATCTGTAGCTCTATATACAGCACAGTGAGTATCTGTAGCTCTATATACAGCACAGTGAGTATCTGTAGCCCTATATACAGCACAGTGAGTATCTGTAGCTCTATATACAGCACAGTGAGTATCTGTAGCCCTATATACAGCACAGTGAGTATCTGTAGCTCTATATACAGCACAGTGAGTATCTGTAGCTCTATATATAGCACAGTGAGTATCTGTAGCCCTATATACAGCACAGTGAGTATCTGTAGTCCTATATACAGCACAGTGAGTATCTGTAGCCCTATATACAGCACAGTGAGTATCTGTAGTCCTATATACAGGCACAGTGAGTATCTGTAGCTCTATATACAGCACAGTGAGTATCTGTAGCCCTATATACAGCACAGTGAGTATCTGTAGCCCTATGTACAGGCACAGTGACTATCTGTAGCCCTATATACAGGCACAGTGAGTATCTGTAACCCTATATCCAGGCACAGTGAGTATCTGTAGCTCTATATACAGCACAGTTAGTATCTGTAGCCCTATATACAGCACAGTGAGTATCTGTAGCCCTATATACAGCACAGTGAGTATCTGTAGCTCTATATACAGCACAGTGAGTATCTGTAGCTCTGTATATAGCACAGTGAGTATCTGTAGCCCTATATACAGCACAGTGAGTATCTGTAGCTCTATATACAGCACAGTGAGTATCTGTAGCTCTGTATACAGGCACAGTGAGTATCTGTAGCTCTATATACAGCACAGTGAGTATCTGTAGCCCTATATACAGGCACAGTGAGTATCTGTAGCCCTATATACAGGCACAGTGAGTATCTGTAGCCCTATATAAAGGCACAGTGAGTATCTGTAGCCCTATATACAGCACAGTGAGTATCTGTAGCCCTATATACAGGCACAGTGAGTATCTGTAGCCCTATATACAGCACAGTGAGTATCTGTAGCCCTATATACAGGCACAGTGAGTATCTGTAGCTCTATATACAGCACAGTGAGTATCTGTAGCCCTATATACAGCACAGTGAGTATCTGTAGCTCTATATACAGCACAGTGAGTATCTGTAGCTCTATATACAGCACAGTGAGTATCTGTAGTCCTATATACAGCACAGTGAGTATCTGTAGTCCTATATACAGGTACAGTGAGTATCTGTAGCTCTATATACAGCACAGTGAGTATCTGTAGCCCTATATACTGGCACAGTGAGTATCTGTAGTCCTATATACAGCACAGTGAGTATCTGTAGCTCTATATACAGCACAGTGAGTATCTGTAGGTCTATATATAGCACAGTGAGTATCTGTAGCCCTATATACAGCACAGTGAGTATCTGTAGTCCTATATACAGCACAGTGAGTATCTGTAGCCCTATATACAGCACAGTGAGTATCTGTAGCTCTATATACAGTACAGTGAGTATCTGTAGCTCTATATACAGCACAGTGAGTATCTGTAGCCCTATATACAGCACAGTGAGTATCTGTAGCTCTATATACAGCACAGTGAGTATCTGTAGCTCTGTATATAGCACAGTGAGTATCTGTAGCCCTATATACAGCACAGTGAGTATCTGTAGCTCTATATACAGCACAGTGAGTATCTGTAGCTCTGTATATAGCACAGTGAGTATCTGTAGCCCTATATACAGCACAGTGAGTATCTGTAGCTCTATATACAGCACAGTGAGTATCTGTAGCCCTATATACAGCACAGTGAGTATCTGTAGTCCTATATACAGCACAGTGAGTATCTGTAGCCCTATATACAGGCACAGTGAGTATCTGTAGCCCTATATACAGCACAGTGAGTATCTGTAGTCCTATATACAGGCACAGTGAGTATCTGTAGCTCTATATACAGCACAGTGAGTATCTGTAGCCCTATATACAGCACAGTGAGTATCTGTAGCCCTATGTACAGGCACAGTGACTATCTGTAGCCCTATATACAGGCACAGTGAGTATCTGTAACCCTATATCCAGGCACAGTGAGTATCTGTAGCTCTATATACAGCACAGTTAGTATCTGTAGCCCTATATACAGCACAGTGAGTATCTGTAGCTCTATATACAGCACAGTGAGTATCTGTAGCCCTATGTACAGGCACAGTGAGTATCTGTAGCCCTATATACAGGCACAGTGAGTATCTGTAACCCTATATCCAGGCACAGTGAGTATCTGTAGCTCTATATACAGCACAGTTAGTATCTGTAGCTCTATATACAGGCACAGTGAGTATCTGTAGCTCTATATACAGGCACAGTGAGTATCTGTAGCCCTATATACAGGCACAGTGAGTATCTGTAGCTCTATATACAGGCACAGTGAGTATCTGTAGCCCTATATACAGGCACAGTGAGTATCTGTAGCCCTATATACAGCACAGTGAGTATCTGTAGCCCTATATACAGGCACAGTGAGTATCTGTAGCCCTATATACAGCACAGTGAGTATCTGTAGCCCTATATACAGCACAGTGAGTATCTGTAGCCCTATATACAGGCACAGTGAGTATCTGTAGCCCTATATACAGGCACAGTGAGTATCTGTAGCTCTATATACAGCACAGTGAGTATCTGTAGCCCTATATACAGCACAGTGAGTATCTGTAACCCTATATACAGCACAGTGAGTATCTGTAGCCCTATATACAGGCACAGTGAGTATCTGTAGCCCTATATACAGGCACAGTGAGTATCTGTAACCCTATATCCAGGCACAGTGAGTATCTGTAGCTCTATATACAGCACAGTTAGTATCTGTAGCTCTGTATACAGGCACAGTGAGTATCTGTAGCTCTATATACAGGCACAGTGAGTATCTGTAGCCCTATATAAAGGCACAGTGAGTATCTGTAGCCCTATATACAGCACAGTGAGTATCTGTAGCCCTATATACAGGCACAGTGAGTATCTGTAGCCCTATATACAGCACAGTGAGTATCTGTAGCCCTATATACAGGCACAGTGAGTATCTGTAGCTCTATATACAGCACAGTGAGTATCTGTAGCCCTATATACAGGCACAGTGAGTATCTGTAGCCCTATATACAGCACAGTGAGTATCTGTAGCTCTATATACAGCACAGTGAGTATCTGTAGCTCTATATACAGCACAGTGAGTATCTGTAGCCCTATATACAGCACAGTGAGTATCTGTAGCCCTATATACAGCACAGTGAGTATCTGTAGCTCTATATACAGGCACAGTGAGTATCTGTAGTCCTATATACAGCACAGTGAGTATCTGTAGCTCTATATACAGGCACAGTGAGTATCTCTAGCCCTATATACAGCACAGTGAGTATCTGTAGCTCTATATACAGCACAGTGAGTATCTGTAGCTCTATATACAGCACAGTGAGTATCTGTAGCTCTATATACAGGCACAGTGAGTATCTGTAGCCCTATATACAGCACAGTGAGTATCTGTAGCTCTATATACAGCACAGTGAGTATCTGTAGCTCTATGTACAGCACAGTGAGTATCTGTAGCTCTATATACAGGCACAGTGAGTATCTGTAGCTCTATATACAGCACAGTGAGTATCTGTAACCCTATATACAGCACAGTGAGTATCTGTAGCTCTATATACAGCACAGTGAGTATCTGTAGCTCTATATACAGGCACAGTGAGTATCTGTAGCTCTATATACAGCACAGTGAGTATCTGTAGCCCTATATACAGCACAGTGAGTATCTGTAGCCCTATATACAGCACAGTGAGTATCTGTAGCTCTATATACAGGCACAGTGAGTATCTGTAGTCCTATATACAGCACAGTGAGTATCTGTAGCTCTATATACAGGCACAGTGAGTATCTGTAGCCCTATATACAGCACAGTGAGTATCTGTAGCTCTATATACAGCACAGTGAGTATCTGTAGCTCTATATACAGCACAGTGAGTATCTGTAGCTCTATATACAGGCACAGTGAGTATCTGTAGCCCTATATACAGCACAGTGAGTATCTGTAGCTCTATATACAGGCACAGTGAGTATCTGTAGCTCTATATACAGGCACAGTGAGTATCTGTAGCCCTATATACAGCACAGTGAGTATCTGTAGCTCCATATACAGCACAGTGAGTATCTGTAGTCCTATATACAGCACAGTGAGTATCTGTAGTCCTATATACAGGCACAGTGAGTATCGGTAGCTCTATATACAGCACAGTGAGTATCTGTAGCTCTATATACAGCACAGTGAGTATCTGTAGTCCTATATACAGCACAGTGAGTATCTGTAGTCCTATATACAGGCACAGTGAGTATCGGTAGCTCTATATACAGCACAGTGAGTATCTGTAGCTCTATATACAGCACAGTGAGTATCTGTAGTCCAATATACAGCACAGTGAGTATCTGTAGCTCTATATACAGCACAGTGAGTATCTGTAGTCCAATATACAGCACAGTGAGTATCTGTAGCTCTATATACAGCACAGTGAGTATCTGTAGCTCTATATACAGCACAGTGAGTATCTGTAGTCCTATATACTGGCACAGTGAGTATCTGTAGCTCTATACACAGCACAGTGAGTATCTGTAGCTCTATATACAGCACAGTGAGTATCTGTAGTCCTATATACAGGCACAGTGAGTATCTGTAGCTCTATATACAGGCACAGTGAGTATCTGTAGTCCTATATACAGCACAGTGAGTATCGGTAGCTCTATATACAGCACAGTGAGTATCTGTAGCTCTATATACAGCACAGTGAGTATCTGTAGCTCTATATACAGCACAGTGAGTATCTGTAGCTCTATATACAGCACAGTGAGTATCTGTAGCTCTATATACAGCACAGTGAGTATCTGTAGTCCTATATACTGGCACAGTGAGTATCTGTAGCTCTATATACAGCACAGTGAGTATCTGTAGCTCTATATACAGGCACAGTGAGTATCTGTAGCTCTATATATAGCACAGTGAGTGTCTGTAGCCCTATATACAGGTACAGTGAGTATCTGTAGCCCTATATACAGCACAGTGAGTATATGTAGCCCTATATCCAGCACAGTGAGTATCTGTAGCTCTATATATAGCACAGTGAGTGTCTGTAGCCCTATATACAGGTACAGTGAGTATCTGTAGCCCTATATACAGCACAGTGAGTATCTGTAGCTCTATATACAGCACAGTGAGGATCTGTAGTCCTATATACAGGCACAGTGAGTATCTGTAGCTCTATATACAGCACAGAGAGTATCTGTAGCCCTATATACAGGCACAGTGAGTATCTGTAGCTCTATATACAGCACAGTGAGTATCTGTAGCCCTATATACAGGCACAGTGAGTATCTATAGCCCTATATACAGGCACAGTGAGTATATGTAGCTCTATATACAGGCACAGTGAGTATCTGTAGCCCTATATACAGCACAGTGAGTATCTGTAGCTCTATATACAGCACAGTGAGGATCTGTAGTCCTATATACAGGCACAGTGAGTATCTGTAGCTCTATATACAGCACAGTGAGTATCTGTAGCTCTATATACAGCACAGTGAGTATCTGTAGCTCTATATACAGGCACAGTGAGTATCTGTAGCCCTATATACAGGCACAGTGAGTATCTGTAGCCCTATATACAGCACAGTGAGTATCTGTAGCCCTATATACAGCACAGTGAGTATCTGTAGCTCTATATACAGGCACAGTGAGTATCTGTAGCCCTATATACAGCACAGTGAGTATCTGTAGCCCTATATACAGGCACAGTGAGTATGTGTAGCTCTATATACAGCACAGTGAGTATCTGTAGCTCTATATACAGCACAGTGAGTATCTGTAGCCCTATATACAGCACAGTGAGTATCTGTAGCCCTATATACAGGCACAGTGAGTATCTGTAGCCCTATATACAGTCACAGTGAGTATCTGTAGCTCTATATACAGGCACAGTGAGTATCTGTAGCTCTATATACAGTACAGTGAGTATCTGTAGCTCTATATACAGGCACAGTGAGTATCTGTAGTCCTATATACAGCACAGTGAGTATCTGTAGCTCTATATACAGCACAGTGAGTATCTGTAGCTCTATATACAGGCACAGTGAGTATCTGTAGTCCTATATACAGCACAGTGAGTATCTGTAGCTCTATATACAGGCACAGTGAGTATCTGTAGCCCTATATACAGCACAGTGAGTATCTGTAGCCCTATATACAGCACAGTGAGTATCTGTAGCTCTATATACAGCACAGTGAGTATCTGTAGCCCTATATACAGGCACAGTGAGTATCTGTAGCCCTATATACAGCACAGTGAGTATCTGTAGCTCTATATACAGGCACAGTGAGTATCTGTAGCCCTATATACAGCACAGTGAGTATCTGTAGCTCTATATACAGCACAGTGAGTATCTGTAGCTCTATATACAGCACAGTGAGTATCTGTAGCCCTATATACAGGCACAGTGAGTATCTGTAGCTCTATATACAGCACAGTGAGTATCTGTAGCTCTATATACAGCACAGTGAGTATCTGTAGCTCTATATACAGCACAGTGAGTATCTGTAGCTCTATATACAGGCACAGTGAGTATCTGTAGCTCTATATACAGCACAGTGAGTATCTGTAGCTCTATATACAGCACAGTGAGTATCTGTAGTCCTATATACAGCACAGTGAGTATCTGTAGTCCTATATACAGCACAGTGAGTATCGGTAGCTCTATATACAGCACAGTGAGTATCTGTAGCTCTATATACAGCACAGTGAGTATCTGTAGCTCTATATACAGCACAGTGAGTATCTGTAGTCCTTTATACAGGCACAGTGAGTATCTGTAGCTCTATATACAGCACAGTGAGTATCTGTAGCTCTATATACAGGCACAGTGAGTATCTGTAGCCCTATATACAGCACAGTGAGTATCTGTAGCTCTATATACAGCACAGTGAGTATCTGTAGCCCTATCTACAGGCACAGTGAGTATCTGTAGCCCTATATACAGCACAGTGAGTATCTGTAGTCCTATATACAGACACAGTGAGTATCTGTAGCCCTATATACAGCACAGTGAGTATCTGTAGCCCTATATACAGCACAGAGAGTATCTGTAGCTCTATATACAGACACAGTGAGTATCTGTAGCCCTATATACAGCACAGAGAGTATCTGTAGCTCTATATACAGCACAGTGAGTATCTGTAGCTCTATATACAGCACAGTGAGTATCTGTAGCTCTATATACAGACACAGTGAGTATCTGTAGCCCTATATACAGACACAGTGAGTATCTGTAGCCCTATATACAGCACAGAGAGTATCTGTAGCTCTATATACAGCACAGTGAGTATCTGTAGCTCTATATACAGCACAGTGAGTATCTGTAGTCCTATATACAGGCACAGTGAGTATCTGTAGCCCTATATACAGCACAGTGAGTATCTGTAGCTCTATATACAGCACAGTGAGTATCTGTAGCTCTATATACAGGCACAGTGAGTATCTGTAGCCCTATCTACAGGCACAGTGAGTATCTGTAGCCCTATATACAGCACAGTGAGTATCTGTAGTCCTATATACAGACACAGTGAGTATCTGTAGCTCTATATACAGCACAGTGAGTATCTGTAGCTCTATATACAGGCACAGTGAGTATCTGTAGCCCTATATACAGGCACAGTGAGTATCTGTAGCTCTATATACAGCACAGTGAGTATCTGTAGTCCTATATACAGCACAGTGAGTATCTGTAGCTCTATATACAGGCACAGTGAGTGTCTGTAGCTCTATATACAGCACAGTAAGTATCTGTAGCTCTATATACAGCACAGTGAGTATCTGTAGCTCTATATACAGGCACAGTGAGTATCTGTAGCCCTATATATAGCACAGTGAGTATCTGTAGTCCTATATACAGGCACAGTGAGTATCTGTAGCTCTATATACAGCACAGTGAGTATCTGTAGCTCTATATACAGCACAGTGAGTATCGGTAGCTCTATATACAGCACAGTGAGTATCTGTAGCTCTATATACAGGCACAGTGAGTATCTGTAGCCCTATATACAGCACAGTGAGTATCTGTAGTCCTATATACAGGCACAGTGAGTATCTGTAGCTCTATATACAGCACAGTGAGTATCTGTAGTCCTATATACAGCACAGTGAGTATCGGTAGCTCTATATACAGCACAGTGAGTATCTGTAGCTCTATATACAGCACAGTGAGTATCTGAAGCTCTATATACAGCACAGTGAGTATCTGTAGTCCTATATACAGGCACAGTGAGTATCTGTAGCTCTATATACAGCACAGTGAGTATCTGTAGCTCTATATACAGGCACAGTGAGTATCTGTAGCTCTATATACAGCACAGAGAGTATCTGTAGCTCTATATACAGCACAGTGAGTATCTGTAGCTCTATATACAGGCACAGTGAGTATCTGTAGCCCTATCTACAGGCACAGTGAGTATCTGTAGTCCTATATACAGACACAGTGAGTATCTGTAGCCCTATATACAGCACAGTGAGTATCTGTAGTCCTATATACAGACACAGTGAGTATCTGTAGCTCTATATACAGCACAGTGAGTATCTGTAGCTCTATATACAGCACAGTGAGTATCTGTAGCTCTATATACAGGCACAGTGAGTATCTGTAGCCCTATATACAGCACAGTGAGTATCTGTAGCTCTATATACAGGCACAGTGAGTGTCTGTAGCTCTATATACAGCACAGTAAGTATCTGTAGCTCTATATACAGCACAGTGAGTATCTGTAGCCCTATATACAGCACAGTGAGTATCTGTAGTCCTATATACAGCACAGTGAGTATCGGTAGCTCTATATACAGCACAGTGAGTATCTGTAGCTCTATATACAGCACAGTGAGTATCTGTAGTCCTATATACAGGCACAGTGAGTATCTGTAGCTCTATATACAGGCACAGTGAGTATCTGTAGCCCTATATACAGCACAGTGAGTATCTGTAGCTCTATATACAGGCACAGTGAGTATCTGTAGCTCTATATACAGGCACAGTGAGTATATGTAGCCCTATATACAGCACAGTGAGTATCTGTAGCTCTATATACAGCACAGTGAGTATCTGTAGCTCTATATACAGGCACAGTGAGTATCTGTAGCCCTATATACAGCACAGTGAGTATCTGTAGTCCTATATACAGGCACAGTGAGTATCTGTAGCTCTATATACAGCACAGTGAGTATCTGTAGTCCTATATACAGGCACAGTGAGTATCTGTAGTCCTATATACAGGCACAGTGAGTATCTGTAGTCCTATATACAGGCACAGTGAGTATCTGTAGTCCTATATACAGCACAGTGAGTATCTGTAGCTCTATATACAGCACAGTGAGTATCTGTAGCCCTATATACAGCACAGTGAGTATCTGTAGCCCTATATACAGCACAGTGAGTATCTGTAGCTCTATATACAGGCACAGTGAGTATCTGTAGCTCTATATACAGCACAGTGAGTATCTGTAGCTCTATATACAGCACAGTGAGTATCTGTAGCTCTATATACAGGCACAGTGAGTATCTGTAGCCCTATATACAGCACAGTGAGTATCTGTAGTCCTATATACAGCACAGTGAGTATCGGTAGCTCTATATACAGCACAGTGAGTATCTGTAGCCCTATATACAGCACAGTGAGTATCTGTAGTCCTATATACAGCACAGTGAGTATCTGTAGCTCTATATACAACACAGTGAGTATCTGTAGCCCTATATACAGCACAGTGAGTATCTGTAGCCCTATATACAGGCACAGTGAGTATCTGTAGCCCTATATACAGCACAGTGAGTATCTGTAGCTCTATATACAGGCACAGTGAGTATCTGTAGCTCTATATACAGGCACAGTGAGTATCTGTAGCTCTATATACAGGTACAGTGAGTATCTGTAGCTCTATATACAGCACAGTGAGTATCTGTAGCTCTATATACAGCACAGTGAGTATCTGTAGTCCTATATACAGCACAGTGAGTATCTGTAGCCCTATATACAGCACAGTGAGTATCTGTAGCCCTATATACAGGCACAGTGAGTATCTGTAGCCCTATATACAGCACAGTGAGTATCTATAGTCCTATATACAGCACAGTGAGTATCTGTAGCCCTATATACAGCACAGTGAGTATCTGTAGCCCTATATACAGGCACAATGAGTATCTGTAGCCCTATATACAGCACAGTGAGTATCTGTAGCTCTATATACAGCACAGTGAGTATCTGTAGTCCTATATACAGCACAGTGAGTATCTGTAGCCCTATATATAGGCACAGTGAGTATCTGTAGCTCTATATACAGCACAGTGAGTATCTGTAGCCCTATATACAGCACAGTGAGTATCTGTAGCTCTATATACAGGCACAGTGAGTATCTGTAGCTCTATATACAGGCACAGTGAGTATCTGTAGCCCTATATACAGCACAGTGAGTATCTGTAGCTCTAAATACAGCACAGTGAGTGTCTGTAGCCCTATATACAGCACAGTGAGTATCTGTAGCTCTTATATACAGGCACAGTGAGTATCTGTAGCTCTATATACAGCACAGTGAGTATCTGTAGTCCTATATACAGCACAGTGAGTATCTGTAGCTCTATATACAGGCACAGTGAGTATCTGTAGCCCTATATACAGCACAGTGAGTATCTGTAGCTCTATATACAGGCACAGTGAGTATCTGTAGCTCTAAATACAGCACAGTGAGTGTCTGTAGCCCTATATACAGCACAGTGAGTATCTGTAGCCCTATATACAGGCACAGTGAGTATCTGTAGCTCTAAATACAGCACAGTGAGTATCTGTAGCCCTATATACAGCACAGTGAGTATCTGTAGCCCTATATACAGGCACAGTGAGTATCTGTAGCTCTATATACAGCACAGTGAGTATCTGTAGCTCTATATACAGGCACAGTGAGTATCTGTAGCTCTATATACATCACAGAGAGTATCTGTAGCCCTATATACAGACACAGTGAGTATCTGTAGCCCTATATACAGCACAGAGAGTATCTGTAGCCCTATATACAGCACAGAGAGTATCTGTAGCCCTATATACAGCACAGTGAGTATCTGTAGCCCTATATACAGCACAGAGAGTATCTGTAGCCCTATATACAGCACAGAGAGTATCTGTAGCCCTATATACAGCACAGTGAGTATCTGTAGCCCTATATACAGGCACAGTGAGTATCTGTAGCCCTATATACAGCACAGAGAGTATCTGTAGCCCTATATACAGCACAGTGAGTATCTGTAGCCCTATATACAGGCACAGTGAGTATCTGTAGCCCCATATACAGCACAGTGAGTATCTGTAGCTCTATATACAGGCACAGTGAGTATCTGTAGCTCTATATACAGCACAGTGAGTATCTGTAGCTCTATATACAGGCACAGTGAGTATCTGTAGTCCTATATACAGCACAGTGAGTATCTGTAGCTCTAAATACAGCACAGTGAGTATCTGTAGCCCTATATACAGCACAGTGAGTATCTGTAGCCCTATATACAGGCACAGTGAGTATCTGTAGCTCTATATACAGCACAGAGAGTATCTGTAGCCCTATATACAGACACAGTGAGTATCTGTAGCCCTATATACAGACACAGTGAGTATCTGTAGCCCTATATACAGCACAGAGAGTATCTGTAGCCCTATATACAGCACAGTGAGTATCTGTAGCCCTATATACAGGCACAGTGAGTATCTGTAGCCCTATATACAGCACAGTGAGTATCTGTAGCCCTATATACAGGCACAGTGAGTATCTGTAGCCCTATATACAGCACAGTGAGTATCTGTAGCCCTATATACAGGCACAGTGAGTATCTGTAGCCCTATATACAGCACAGTGAGTATCTGTAGCCCTATATACAGGCACAGTGAGTATATGTAGCTCTATATACAGGCACAGTGAGTATCTGTAGCCCTATATACAGCACAGTGAGTATCTATAGCTCTATATACAGGCACAGTGAGTATCTGTAGCTCTATATACAGCACAGTGAGTATCTGTAGCTCTATATACAGCACAGTGAGTATCTGTAGCTCTATATACAGGCACAGTGAGTATCTGTAGCTCTATATACAGCACAGTGAGTATCTGTAGCTCTATATACAGGCACAGTGAGTATCTGTAGCCCTATATACAGGCACAGTGAGTATCTGTAGCCCTATATACAGCACAGTGAGTATCTGTAGCCCTATATACAGCACAGTGAGTATCTGTAGCTCTATATACAGGCACAGTGAGGATCTGTAGCTCTATATACAGGTACAGTGAGTATCTGTAGCTCTATATACAGCACAGTGAGTATCTGTAGCTCTATATACAGCACAGTGAGTATCTGTAGTCCTATATACAGCACAGTGAGTATCTGTAGCCCTATATACAGCACAGTGAGTATCTGTAGCCCTATATACAGGCACAGTGAGTATCTGTAGCCCTATATACAGCACAGTGAGTATCTATAGTCCTATATACAGCACAGTGAGTATCTGTAGCCCTATATACAGCACAGTGAGTATCTGTAGCCCTATATACAGGCACAATGAGTATCTGTAGCCCTATATACAGCACAGTGAGTATCTGTAGCTCTATATACAGCACAGTGAGTATCTGTAGTCCTATATACAGCACAGTGAGTATCTGTAGCCCTATATATAGGCACAGTGAGTATCTGTAGCTCTATATACAGCACAGTGAGTATCTGTAGCCCTATATACAGCACAGTGAGTATCTGTAGCTCTATATACAGGCACAGTGAGTATCTGTAGCTCTATATACAGGCACAGTGAGTATCTGTAGCCCTATATACAGCACAGTGAGTATCTGTAGCTCTAAATACAGCACAGTGAGTGTCTGTAGCCCTATATACAGCACAGTGAGTATCTGTAGCTCTATATACAGGCACAGTGAGTATCTGTAGCTCTATATACAGGCACAGTGAGTATCTGTAGCTCTATATACAGCACAGTGAGTATCTGTAGTCCTATATACAGCACAGTGAGTATCTGTAGCTCTATATACAGGCACAGTGAGTATCTGTAGCCCTATATACAGCACAGTGAGTATCTGTAGCTCTATATACAGGCACAGTGAGTATCTGTAGCTCTAAATACAGCACAGTGAGTGTCTGTAGCCCTATATACAGCACAGTGAGTATCTGTAGCCCTATATACAGGCACAGTGAGTATCTGTAGCTCTAAATACAGCACAGTGAGTATCTGTAGCCCTATATACAGCACAGTGAGTATCTGTAGCCCTATATACAGGCACAGTGAGTATCTGTAGCTCTATATACAGCACAGTGAGTATCTGTAGCTCTATATACAGGCACAGTGAGTATCTGTAGCTCTATATACATCACAGAGAGTATCTGTAGCCCTATATACAGACACAGTGAGTATCTGTAGCCCTATATACAGCACAGAGAGTATCTGTAGCCCTATATACAGCACAGAGAGTATCTGTAGCCCTATATACAGCACAGTGAGTATCTGTAGCCCTATATACAGCACAGAGAGTATCTGTAGCCCTATATACAGCACAGAGAGTATCTGTAGCCCTATATACAGCACAGTGAGTATCTGTAGCCCTATATACAGGCACAGTGAGTATCTGTAGCCCTATATACAGCACAGAGAGTATCTGTAGCCCTATATACAGCACAGTGAGTATCTGTAGCCCTATATACAGGCACAGTGAGTATCTGTAGCCCCATATACAGCACAGTGAGTATCTGTAGCTCTATATACAGGCACAGTGAGTATCTGTAGCTCTATATACAGCACAGTGAGTATCTGTAGCTCTATATACAGGCACAGTGAGTATCTGTAGTCCTATATACAGCACAGTGAGTATCTGTAGCTCTAAATACAGCACAGTGAGTATCTGTAGCCCTATATACAGCACAGTGAGTATCTGTAGCCCTATATACAGGCACAGTGAGTATCTGTAGCTCTATATACAGCACAGAGAGTATCTGTAGCCCTATATACAGACACAGTGAGTATCTGTAGCCCTATATACAGACACAGTGAGTATCTGTAGCCCTATATACAGCACAGAGAGTATCTGTAGCCCTATATACAGCACAGTGAGTATCTGTAGCCCTATATACAGGCACAGTGAGTATCTGTAGCCCTATATACAGCACAGTGAGTATCTGTAGCCCTATATACAGGCACAGTGAGTATCTGTAGCCCTATATACAGCACAGTGAGTATCTGTAGCCCTATATACAGGCACAGTGAGTATCTGTAGCCCTATATACAGCACAGTGAGTATCTGTAGCCCTATATACAGGCACAGTGAGTATATGTAGCTCTATATACAGGCACAGTGAGTATCTGTAGCCCTATATACAGCACAGTGAGTATCTATAGCTCTATATACAGGCACAGTGAGTATCTGTAGCTCTATATACAGCACAGTGAGTATCTGTAGCTCTATATACAGCACAGTGAGTATCTGTAGCTCTATATACAGGCACAGTGAGTATCTGTAGCTCTATATACAGCACAGTGAGTATCTGTAGCTCTATATACAGGCACAGTGAGTATCTGTAGCCCTATATACAGGCACAGTGAGTATCTGTAGCCCTATATACAGCACAGTGAGTATCTGTAGCCCTATATACAGCACAGTGAGTATCTGTAGCTCTATATACAGGCACAGTGAGGATCTGTAGTCCTATATACAGCACAGTGAGTATCTGTAGCTCTATATACAGCACAGTGAGTATCTGTAGCTCTATATACAGCACAGTGAGTATCTGTAGTCCTATATACAGGCACAGTGAGTATCTGTAGCCCTATATACAGACACAGTGAGTATCTGTAGCCCTATATACAGCACAGAGAGTATCTGTAGCCCTATATACAGCACAGTGAGTATCTGTAGCCCTATATACAGGCACAGTGAGTATATGTAGCCCTATATACAGCAAAGTGAGTATCTGTAGCCCTATATACAGACACAGTGAGTATCTGTAGCCCTATATACAGCACAGAGAGTATCTGTAGCCCTATATACAGCACAGTGAGTATCTGTAGCCCTATATACAGCACAGTGAGTATCTGTAGCTCTATATACAGGCACAGTGAGTATCTGTAGCTCTATATACAGCACAGTGAGTATCTGTAGCTCTATATACAGGCACAGTGAGTATCTGTAGCCCTATATACAGCAAAGTGAGTATCTGTAGCCCTATATACAGCACAGTGAGTATCTGTAGCTCTATATACAGGCACAGTGAGTATCTGTAGCCCTATATACAGCACAGTGAGTATCTGTAGCCCTATATACAGGCACAGTGAGTATCTGTAGCCCTATATACAGGCACAGTGAGTATATGTAGTCCTATATACAGGCACAGTGAGTATCTGTAGCTCTATATACAGCACAGTGAGTATCTGTACCCCTATATACAGCACAGTGAGTATCTGTAGCCCTATATACAGGCACAGTGAGTATCTGTAGCCCTATATACAGCACAGTGAGTATCTGTAGCCCTATATACAGCACAGTGAGTATCTGTAGCCCTATATACAGGCACAGTGAGTATCTGTAGCTCTATATACAGGCACAGTGAGGATCTGTAGTCCTATATACAGCACAGTGAGGATCTGTAGTCCTATATACAGCACAGTGAGTATCTGTAGCCCTATATACAGCACAGTGAGTATCTGTAGCCCTATATACAGGCACTGTGAGTATCTGTAGCCCTATATACAGGCACTGTGAGTATCTGTAGCCCTATATACAGGCACAGTGAGTATCTGTAGCCCTATATATGACGCGCCCCCTGGGCCATATTCTTTTAGGGGGAATATCCGGAGCCGGATCAGATGGGGGTTGTAGTCTTCCGAGTGGCTATGACCCGGTCCGTGCCCAGGGTGTCAAACTCAGTTGTATGTGGCAGTCCTACAGATGTTATTAAGTTCTTTATTGTCGACTACGCCACCCATTGTATTGCGGTCACTATGGCCGCCGTTGCAGCAGGGTCCGCTGAGGCTGATGGTATAGGTGCAGCTTGTGATGGTATAACCCCCAACGGGTGGGGTATAGCCTCAGGGGGTCAGGTGCAGAGGATGGGGGTTGTGGTGGTGCAGCATAGGTGTTAAAGGAAGACAGAGTCGGGTTATGCAGTTAAGGGTGTTTACTCACTGCTGATGTTCCGGTCACTCTAGCTTCAAGTGACCACCCGAGCCGTGCTGCATCCACCAGGTCCTGGATCCAGCCAACCCCCAAGCGAGTCCGGAGCGTGACCCTGAGCTCTCCTTCTGTCCTTTCTCTGGCCGTCCCCACTATTGATCCACCCAGGTCCAGCTCCCTCGGGCCTTCTGTTGGGAGACCCTTGGCCTTGGGTTCCCTGACCCTCCACGTGGTATGCCTTCGTGGTGGATATGGTGGGTGGCCGTGGCAGACGCTGCCCACGGCCTCCGGTCTCTGGCTGGGGTGTGTTTTTGCCCCCACCAGCTTGGGTTCCGGTACCCTGATGCCGACTCTTCACCCGTGGATTGGATTTGGGGTCTTAGAGTCCTCTCTTCTGCTTCCCCCTCTGGGTCTCTCTTTTTTTCTCCTCTCTCTCTCTCTTGGGCTGCTCTGCTCCTCTGCTTCTTACTCTGACAGACTGACTGACCCTGTTCTTAGTTGGTGCCCACCTTATATACACCCTCTATGTGTGAGCTCAGGTGACCAGCACCCAATGAGCTCCTATCTTTACCCAGGCTGCTCCCCCTATCTGCCCCTACACTACTTGGGATGTACCACCCCCCTCCCACTCCAGCCAGGAACAGACTCGGTCGTACCTGCACATTTCTAAGTGGAAGTACCGTCGGCCTGCTCCTCGGAAATGGGATGTATGTAGTGCATGCAGCCTACCGAGCTCAGTTCCACACTCCATCCTTACCCGGGAGTGGAATATCACACCTCTGGGTTGAGGTGCAATACCCCTGTAGCAGCCGAATCCTCAGGGTGCTACATTCCCCCCTGGTAAATCACAGCACGTCCTCGGGCTGTAAGACATAACACCAAAACATACAAATTTTTGCATAAACATATAAAACATATAAAACAATATATATATATATATATCAATATAAAACATTCTCGTCGCCTCTGGCTCCTCCTCCGGTCACTGTGCAACGTGTGACCGGGTAAAGTGCGACAGTTTTTTTCTTGAAAAATGGTTTTCCTTCAAAAACCGGTAGGGGGCGCTTTAGGACGCGCAACTATATACAGGGGATATGGCCGCTCTCAGTCCTCGGTCAGTGGGATTAAGGGAAAAACGGGTAACAGTTCACACATGCTGGTCCCAACGGGGACTATATTAGCAACAACAGTTTCAGTTTCACGGTTTCAGTTTACGGTGCCCCGACGGGCAACTATATACAGCTTCTGCTTCGCTGTCCTTAGCGACGGCGTCCTCCTGCTCTTGCTTTATGGTTACCTTTGGCTTCAGACCCGTCCGGGTCCTCTTGCTCTTCCTCCTCACACCGCAACTCTTCCTCCGTCAGGCGATGCACATGGAGGGCGTAGGGACCTTTGGCACACTTGTGCCGGGTGAAGGTGACCTCGTCCCCGATGTAAAGGTCACGACCTCTGTGTCCCTCCGGTAGGTGGGACTCAACGTCTCTCCTGGTTACGAAGACGTCGCCTACGGTGTGGTGGTCTCGGATGAAGCCCCACCCATGCTGCAGGTTAAACTTTATCACAGTCCCGGTGGTGCGGGGACTATGCGCTGCACGGGGGTCTCTCCTGGCCCGGCTCTTCTGCTCCGCGCTCCTTATTTGAGCTTGCTGTTCCCGGACCCGCCTCTCTCTCCGCTCCCTCTCGAAGTCCTCGAGCTGTTGGCGGCAGCACTCAGCACGCTCCGCTGCAGCTGCCCGAGTCTCCTGAGTGAACCCCATAAGATCTTCTCCGGTGGGGTCCCACTCAAACTGCGCTTCCGCTAGCGGGGGCGAGATCCTTTTCACGGGCTTTGGAGCCGGGATCAGGGGTTCATCCAGGGGTCTCTCTCTCCGGAGTCGGGGATGGTGGAACTCCGGTGGCCATATAAATGGCTGCCCATCCGGGCACGTATGCTGGGCGTACAGGTCCTCTCCCAGATGCGGCACTCTTGGTCTTATGGGCGCGGTGGTGTTAGCGCCCGGGTTGCCCGGGCCTTGCGGCCAGGCCTGGGGTATCTGGAAGGTAAAGGGCACCGTAAGGACGGCGGCGCCCTGGGCTACTTGGCCCTGCGACCAGGCCGGGGGCTCCGCGGAGGTAGGGGGCGCTGTTGGTATTGCGGCGCCCGGGGGTACTAGGCCTTGTGACCAGGCTGGTGGTACTTCCTGCTTGGTCACGCTCGGGGTCGAGGCGTGTGACGTCACAGGGGTCGCGGCTCCCGTTTGAGGCCTAGTCTGCGGCGGTGACGTTGCAGCGACGGGCACGGCAGGATAGACTTCGGGCTCTGCGACGGGGAGCTGGGGCAGGTACGCGGTTTCCCGGTTTGGGGTATAGACGTCCCCTTTACCTGCCTCCACTCGTTCGGCTCCCTTCTCGGCGCCGTCTCCGGCCTTCAGTCCTCCCGCGCCATCCTCAGAGGCGGTCTGTCTCCTCGTCTCGGGTGGCGTGCTCCGCTGACAGGTCTCGGTCTGCTGGGCCATCTCACGGCTCCACTCCGCCAACGTCTCTCGCTGCACCCAGGCCATCCTCCTTGCGAGGCCCTCCAGAGCAGTCTGTGCACACTCCCGGTCTCGGGGGAGCTGTGCTAGGACCTCCACTAGGCCTAGTGGGGTCGTTACTTCCAGCAGGCTCCTGACCAACGGGTCGGTGCTGCTCTGCTCTCCTTCTGTTGTCTCCAGCAGGCTCCTGGCCAGCGGGCCGGTGCTGCTCTGCTCTCCCTCCTCGGTTTCTAGCAGGCTCCTGGCCAACGGGCCGGTGCTGCTCTGCTTTCTCGCCATCTCCGGGTAAGCTCCTCCGATACTCTTCTCCAGGCTTCTTGCCTCCGGGTGCGCTCGCTCTAGACTCCTCCAAGCGGCACCCATCTTTGTTCTCTCCTTTCGTCTCCTCCCCCATCGAGGGCGGTCCCGGGGCCACTTGGTGACTGTCAGCTCCAGGGGCTGTTCTTTCACGCTGACAGACACCTCTAGCATCACAGTCTCTGTTGGTGGGGGCGGTTTCCACTTTTGGCGCCATTTTCGGTCCTGGCCCACGATGGGAGGCGGCCTCTTGCCACCCTCTGGCACGCCCATAATGGCGTCCGCTCTTCCAAGGCGGGAAACCTTTGGAAATGGCGGGTATCGTCTCCCAGTGGCGGGAAACTCTGCAGATGGCGGGAAAAAGCTGTTAATGGCGGACAACCGGCGGGAATCGACCTGTGATGGGGTCCGATGGCGGGGACCCTCCGGAACCGGCAGGAGACTTCTTTTTGAGGTAAACTTGTTCTTTTCTTCAGGCACGCAGTACCCGGGTGTTGCGGGCAGTCTATCCTGCCGACTACGCCAAAGTTGACGCGCCCCTGGGCCTGTGTCGCGCTGCGTTGCGCACGCGGGAGCTTACCCGGAGCCGGATCTCTTGAGGGTTGTAGTCTCGTGGCGGTGACCCGGTCCGTGCCCAGGGAGTCAAACTGAGCGGCGATGTAACAGCGGTAGATGCAGGACGACTACGCCACCCGTTGAATGCAGCTATGGAGCTGCCGCTGCAGGACAGTCCGCTGAGGCCGGTGGATGGATGGTGCAGCGTAGATGGTATAACCCCCAACGGGAGGGGTATGGCCTCAGGGCAGCAGATGTGGATGATGGGGGTAGCAGGAACCACTCAGAGACGGTGCGGTGTAATTCAGGGTCTTTACTGGTAACAACGATAGACCCTCCCGGAGTACTTGCTAGTGAACGGGGCCTGGTCAGTCCTTGAGCAGATGGGATCTCCCCTGGCCAGGCGGAGTTGTAGGCCTCCCAAACTGACTGTACTCTTCTGGCTACCTTGCTAGAAGCGGATATAAGTAGCCCACGTCCCTGAGTGTACCGTGTGGTGCTCACCCGTATGGCCGGTGACTCGGGGCCTTCGGGTTTCTGGGCCTGAGGACCTGAAATCCCCTGCCGGTCGGCTTCTGCTGCTGGGTAAGAGTTAGTCCCCACAGCCTCGGACGCCGGGTCTGGTAAGAAAGCTTCTCAGGGCGAGCTCTGCAGCTGCCAGCCCCTGACTTGTAGTAGTATTGCTCCCACTGAGCTTCTGCTGTTTCTTCCTGTGACTGTTTCTTGTCTCTACTCTCCTTGACTGACTAACCCTGCCTCAGCCCAGGGTTTATACAGGGGAAGTTCTTCCCCTCCCAAGACTGGGCAGGAGGTGTGGCATGCACAGGATCCCTGACCAAAGGACCTCCCACCTGCTCTCAGACATAACATTACATTACTGTGGAAAACCAGACCCCTGGGGTGCCACATTCCCCCCTAGTGAAATTTAGTACTCCGGGACTAAACATATTTTAGAAAAAACATAACAAGATATAACAACAATAATAGTACAATAAGAAGAAACACATAAAGGTGGTCACGGCATGTCCGTAACCGGGTGTAGTCTTTGAAGAAAGCAAGGTGTCCATTTCACCAAAACAGGGAGACGTAACCAGGTAGGGGTCTGTCCTACCCCGAGTCCTTAACAGTCTCTAGTCCATCCTGGGTTACGCTCCAACTATGTACAAGGATTCCCGGTAAATCCAGCAAGGATTCCTAAAAATAACTGGAAACACAAAATTATACACAAGCAACAATACACAGATAAACATAAATAAAACAATTTATACACTTCAAATCCTCCAGCGTGCGGGTAACTGGCCTCTAGTGGCCCTAGTGGACCTACGGAGCTGACTGTCTAGCCCTGAACTACAGGGTGTAGGAGCTGTCAAGGGTAAACTGGGCAGCTGTCTACCGGCTCTTTGTCTCACTAGGGGTACGGCAGGCTCACTATAAGCAGAGGGTTGATCCTCCTGTTCTGCTTGTGTGGAGTCTTCTGCCTCCTGGACCGGCTGTTCTTCCAGCTCTACCTGTTGCTCCGTAGGTGCTTGGGATGCTGGTTGGAGGAAGGTGAGTACGGGTACCACAACTGCACCATTGACTTGAGTCCAAGACCGAGGGAAGTCCCCGAGCACAGTACTAACCATATCTTCCCTTTCCTCTACGGGTCGATGGTCTTCTTGTTCCTCTTCAGGGTTCCTCAGTTGTTCGGGACACTTCTTCAGGTGGTCCCGGGATACAATGGCTGTGGTTTCCCCTCCGTCTTTACTGATGGTACAAACCTTTGGGTTCTCGTGGCTTGAGGGCAGTACGGTGTACGGGTCCTTCTCCCACTGGTCATCCAACTTGTGGAGCCGTCTCTTCCTCTTCAAGACCTGCTCTCCGGGTACCAGGGGAACAGCGGGAGCATACTGGTTGTAAGTTTTCTCTTGTCTTTCCCTAGCCTGACAGAGACTTCGCTCCACGCTCTCCTGTACTCTCCGGTACTGCTGCTGCCTCTCTGTGTCCCAGTCTGTTTCTGGTGAAGTGTCCTCGGGTGTCAGGACTCCCATTTCCAGGTCAACAGGTAACTTACCAGGTCTTGCCCTCATTAGGTAAGCCGGGGTACAGTTGGTGGAACCTACCGGGATGTGGTTGTATAGGTCCACCAGATCGGGCAATTTCTCAGGCCACAGACTGCGTTCTTCCAGGGGCAACGTTTTTAGAAGATCCATTACCACCTGGTTCATTTTCTCACAAAGTCCATTAGTTTGCGGATGGTAGGGTGTCGTCCTTATCTTCCGGCAGCCATACAGATTGCAGAATTCCTGGAAGACCTCCGCTTCAAAGGCAGGTCCCTGGTCCGTCAGCACTTGGTCCGGGTACCCGTGTGGACGGCAAAAGTGCTGCTGGAAGGCTCTAGCTGCTGTTTGAGCCGTTAAGTCCTTGACGGGGACGACAACCAGAAACCGGGAGTAATGATCCACGATGGTTAACGCGTAGACGTAGCCACTTCTGCTTGGGGTCAGTTTTACATGATCCAAGGCTACCAGTTCCAACGGTTGCCGGGTGACAATGGACTGCAGGGGAGTCTTCTGGCTGGCACGGTCCTTCCTTCTCAGGTTGCACGGGCCACAGTCTCTGCACCACTTCTCGATGGTTCCCCTCATGCCTACCCAGTGGAACCGCTCGCGCAGCAGGAACTCCAGCTTCTTCCACCCGAAGTGTCCAGCTCCGTCGTGGTATGCCTCCATCACCATGGCTGCGTCTCTTCGTGGCACCACTACTTGCCAGAGTAATTCATGCGTCCGGGAGTTAACCATTCTGCGGCACAACTTCCCTTTGTAAAGGAACAGTCGACTCTTCTCTGCCCATAGTTGTTTGGCTTCCTCCGGAGCGTCTGGTTCAAGGCGAGCCTCCGGCCGAGTCAGCATCTCCTTCACCAGTCGGACGGCAGGGTCGCTGTCTTGCGTTTCCGCCCAGTTGTAGTGGGGTAAGGGGTTCAACGTAGCAGCCTGCTTACTCCTTACCCGGTGGGAATACTGGATAGTCCCATGACGGTGGAACGCAGGGAGTTCAACTTTTTCCAGTCCCTCCGGATCTTCTCCTCCGTCCGGCAGGTTGGGCATCCTGGACAGGGCGTCCGCGTTGGTATTGGAGCGTCCTGCCCGGTATTTGATTGTGAACTCGTAGTTGGACAGACGGGCCATCCACCTCTGCTCCAGGGCACCGAGTCTTGCCGTGTCCAGGTGTGTCAACGGGTTGTTATCCGTGTACACGGTGAACCGGGAAGAAGCGAGGTAATGCTTAAAGCGCTCGGTGACTGCCCATACTACGGCCAGGAACTCTAACTTAAATGAGCTGTAATTCTCGGGGTTCCTTTCGGTGGGTCGCAGTTTTCGGCTGGCGTAGGCGAATACTCGTTCCTTCCCCTGCTGGATCTGGGGCAGTACGGCTCCTAGCCCGATGTTACTGGCGTCGGTGTAGAGGATAAAGGGCTGGCTATAATCCGGGTACGCCAGGATTTCGTCCCCCGTGAGGGCCATCTTCAGCTGGCGGAAGGACTCTTCTTCCAGCTCCTCCCATTTAAAGGGCGGCTTCTGGTTCTTGGCCTTCCGGGACTGGCCTATCAGGAGGTCCTGCATAGGTGCTGCCTTTTTGGTGAAACCGGGAATAAACCTTCGGTAGTAGCCTACCAACCCGAGGAACTGCCGCACTTCTTTTACGCTGGAGGGGCTTGGCCATTCCTTAATTGCGGTGATCTTATCAGGGTCGGGAGCCACTCCGTCAGCGCTCACCACGTGTCCCAGGTACTGCACCTTTGGTTTCAGGAGGTGACACTTGGAGGGTTTCACCTTTAGGCCGTAACTTGCCAGAGCTTCGAACACTTCCGCCAGGTGTTTCAGGTGGTCCTCATACGTCTTGGAATATACGATGACATCGTCCAGGTACAACAGGACCGTCTCGAAGTTTCTGTGGCCCAGACAACACTCCATTAGTCGTTGGAAGGTTCCCGGTGCGTTGCAGAGTCCGAACGGCATGCAGGTGAACTCGCTAAGTCCCATCGGGGTGGTGAATGCGGTCTTCTCCCGGTCCGCCTCTGCTACAGGAACCTGCCAGTACCCGCTAGTGAGGTCCAAGGTAGAGAAGAAGTTAGCAGATCTTAAAGCAGCCAATGACTCCTCTATCCTTGGTAAGGGGTACGCATCCTTGTGTGTGATACGATTGATTTTCCGGTAATCTACACACATCCTCATGGTGTTGTCTTTCTTTCGGACTAAGACTAGTGGAGCTGCCCAGGGGCTACAGCTATCCCTGATCACCCCAGCCTCCTTCATGTCTCTAAGCATCCCCTTGGCGTGTTGGTAGTGTGCAGGGGGTACGGGTCGATACCTCTCTTTTATGGGAGGATGGTCTCCCGTGGGGATGTGGTGTTCTACCCCCTTGACTCGCCCGAAGTCTAACGGGTGTTTACTAAACACTCTCTCGTACTCTTGAACCACCCGATAGACTCCCTGTTTCTGATGTGAGGGAGTGGAGTCAGTACCCAAATGTAGTTGCTGACACCAGTCCTCCTTTGTTTTCTTAGAGCCGTTACCTTCCTCCGGGTGAGATGGAGGCAAGGGTTCCACAGATTGTATAGCATTTTGGTTAATGGTATATAATTTGGCTAGCGTGGCATACCGGGGCAGGTACACTTCCCTCTCCCCGATATTGATTATGCGAACGGGCACCCTCCCATGGCGTACATTGACCACCCCCCGTGCTGTCAAAATGGTGGGCCTACTGTCTGAGTAAACTGGTTCTACCATTGCCTGGTAATCTCTACCTCTCAGACCAATAGCTGCCCGGCACCAAATCATCATTTCACTTTTTGGGGGCATGGCAATAGGAAAAGGGTCACACATTCTTACGCTACCAATCTCACCGCCGGAGAGTTCCACCTGTTGCCGTCGCATCAGTGCCCGGATCTCTTTCTGGAGCACCCGCTGCTCGCCGGAGCTGGCGTTCTTGGCAACCTGCTGTAAAAGGAAAATCACCTCTGCAAGACAATTTTCAATTACATTAGTTCCTAGAGTTATTTTTGGGTGACTCTCATGTTTGTCAATATCTACAATGATCAGTCCCTGTGCTGCCAGTTCGACTCTACTGATTTTGATGGTCACCTCTTTAAACCCGATCTGTGGCACGGGCTGGCCATTGCTGGCGATGATACTCAAGTCGTCGTCAGGGTAGCGGGTAATATCCGAGTCATTCCAGTACTGCTTAAAGAGCACGTACGGGATGGTGGTGACCTGTGACCCGGTGTCCAGTAGGGCACTCATGGGAATGCCATCCAGTACCACAGGCAAGACTGGACGTCCTCCCACATATCTGTCGCGCCAGTTCGATGGGCCTGGTGATCTTTTTCCTGGGGGTTGGCCCTCTACCCCAGGTTGTGCCCGTTTAAAGAACAGTACCTTGCCATATGTCCAGGTTGATTGCAGCGGCGGCAGATGGGTCGTCCGTCCTCGCTGTATCGGTCACTGGGTCTTCCTCTGGCCGGTGGGGTACTCCTTGGTCGACGCCACGGGATGTCCTCCGGTCCGGATGCCAGCTGGATCTTCCCTGGGGTGGAAGCCTGTAAAGACTGCACAGTTCGGGTTAGCGCAGCAACGCTCTTAGCTAGCTCTTGGACCTGATGGTGTAGGTCTGGAGCCGGGTCATTGTCCAAAGCCTGCGCATCAGCTCCCACAGGCCCTGCCGACAAGGGCGCCGCCTCCTGGTGGTAAGTGATAGCAGGGCGCTTGTGGGTCACAACGCCACCCGGTGCCGGTTCTCGGAGCACCCGGATGGCTCTGTCCTTGAACTGTGCAAAGCCCAGATGGGGATCCTGTAAGGCCATTGCCCGCAACTGGGTTCGGTGGGTATTACAATACAGTCCCTCTATAAACTGTTCAGTCAACAGCCTGTCCTCGTTTCCCACTCCATCAGGGTCGGTCTGCTTAATGGCCCTCAGGGCCTCTTGTAGGTTTAGTGCATAGTCCCTTATACTCTCATGCGCTCGCTGCTTGCACCCGTAGAATCTAAGCTTAATCTCGGCTGAGGTGCGGGTATCAAAGGTGTCCTTCAGCCGGGTTAGTATCCCTGCGACAGTCTTCCTCCCAGGTGGCCAGGATTTTACTTCCCTTTTGGCTGCCCCGGTTAGTTGGGCCACCAGGATGCTCACTTTTTGCTCTTCTGTGAGGGGGTACACCTGGAAGAGGCTATCCAGCTTTTCTCTAAAGTCATGCAGGGTATGTGACTCCCCTGAGTACTGGGGTAGCCAAGCTGCTCCCGGGATATAGGGCATGGTGAAGGGCATAACTGCAGCAGCGGTAGCGCTGGCGGGGGTTGAGGCAGTGAAGCTCTCCTCCGTATCCGACATCTTCCTCCCCCCTAGTGGACCGTGGCCTACCTTGCGATGATCCTGTTCCGTAGGCCGCGGCTCCGCAGTGGATCGTCAGGGTTGAGGACCTTCCGTCGCGCTCCTGTGACGTCGGCGTCTGCTGGGCTCCTTCCAGGACCTTACGCAACGTCCGGACGTGAGGCGGGGCTTCAGTTCTCGCGCGCTTTCGGAGTCCACGCCCCTCTTCTTCCCGCGCGGCGTCCTCAAGATGGCGTCCAATGGCGGGAAAACTCCACGGATGGCGGGAAGAAGGCAGAAGATGGCGCCGGATGGCGGGAAACTTCACCGATGGCGGGAAGAAGGCTGAAGATGGCGCCGGATGGCGGGAATCTTCACCACAGGTAAGTTTGAAAAGTCTCTTTTTCAGGCACGCAGTACCCGGTGGTTGCGGGCACGAAATCCTGCCGACTACGCCAAAGTTGACGCGCCCCCTGGGCCATATTCTTTTAGGGGGAATATCCGGAGCCGGATCAGATGGGGGTTGTAGTCTTCCGAGTGGCTGTGACCCGGTCCGTGCCCAGGGTGTCAAACTCAGTTGTATGTGGCAGTCCTACAGATGTTATTAAGTTCTTTATTGTCGACTACGCCACCCATTGTATTGCGGTCACTATGGCCGCCGCTGCAGCAGGGTCCGCTGAGGCTGATGGTATAGGTGCAGCTTGTGATGGTATAACCCCCAACGGGTGGGGTATAGCCTCAGGGGGTCAGGTGCAGAGGATGGGGGTTGTGGTGGTGCAGCATAGGTGTTAAAGGAAGACAGAGTCGGGTTATGCAGTTAAGGGTGTTTACTCACTGCTGATGTTCCGGTCACTCTAGCTTCAAGTGACCACCCGAGCCGTGCTGCATCCACCAGGTCCTGGATCCAGCCAACCCCCAAGCGAGTCCGGAGCGTGACCCTGAGCTCTCCTTCTGTCCTTTCTCTGGCCGTCCCCACTATTGATCCACCCAGGTCCAGCTCCCTCGGGCCTTCTGTTGGGAGACCCTTGGCCTTGGGTTCCCTGACCCTCCACGTGGTATGCCTTCGTGGTGGATATGGTGGGTGGCCGTGGCAGACGCTGCCCACGGCCTCCGGTCTCTGGCTGGGGTGTGTTTTTGCCCCCACCAGCTTGGGTTCCGGTACCCTGATGCCGACTCTTCACCCGTGGATTGGATTTGGGGTCTTAGAGTCCTCTCTTCTGCTTCCCCCTCTGGGTCTCTCTTTTTTTCTCCTCTCTCTCTCTCTTGGGCTGCTCTGCTCCTCTGCTTCTTACTCTGACAGACTGACTGACCCTGTTCTTAGTTGGTGCCCACCTTATATACACCCTCTATGTGTGAGCTCAGGTGACCAGCACCCAATGAGCTCCTATCTTTACCCAGGCTGCTCCCCCTATCTGCCCCTACACTACTTGGGATGTACCACCCCCCTCCCACTCCAGCCAGGAACAGACTCGGTCGTACCTGCACATTTCTAAGTGGGAGTACCGTCGGCCTGCTCCTCGGAAATGGGATGTATGTAGTGCATGCAGCCTACCGAGCTCAGTTCCACACTCCATCCTTACCCGGGAGTGGAATATCACACCTCTGGGTTGAGGTGCAATACCCCTGTAGCAGCCGAATCCTCAGGGTGCTACATATACATGCACAGTGAGTATCTGTAGCCCTATATACAGCACAGTGAGTATCTGTAGCCCTATATACAGGCACAGTGAGTATCTGTAGCTCTATATACAGGCACAGTGAGTATTTGTAGCCCTATATACAGCACAGTGAGTATCTGTAGCCCTATATACAGCACAGTGAGTATCTGTAGCTCTATATACAGGCACAGTGAGTATCTGTAGTACTATATACAGGCACAGTGAGTATCTGTAGCCCTATATACAGGCACAGTGAGTATCTGTAGCTCTATATACAGCACAGTGAGTATCTGTAGTCCTATATACAGCACAGTGAGTATCTGTAGTCCTATATACAGCACAGTGAGTATCTGTAGCTCTATATACAGCACAGTGAGTATCTGTAGCTCTATATACAGCAGAGTGAGTATCTGTAGTCCTATATACAGGCACAGTGAGTATCTGTAGCCCTATATACAGCACAGTGAGTATGTGTAGCCCTATATACAGCACAGTGAGTATCTGTAGCCCTATATACAGGCACAGTGAGTATCTGTAGCCCTATATACAGCACAGTGAGTATCTGTAGCCCTATATACAGCACAGTGAGTATCTGTAGCTCTATATACAGGCACAGTGAGTATCTGTAGCCCTATATACAGCACAGTGAGTATCTGTAGCCCTATATACAGCACAGTGAGTATCTGTAGCTCTATATACAGGCACAGTGAGTATCTGTAGTCCTATATACAGGCACAGTGAGTATCTGTAGCCCTATATACAGGCACAGTGAGTATCTGTAGCTCTATATACAGCACAGTGAGTATCTGTAGTCCTATATACAGCACAGTGAGTATCTGTAGCTCTATATACAGCACAGTGAGTATCTGTAGCTCTATATACAGCACAGTGAGTATCTGTAGCCCTATATACAGCACAGTGAGTATCTGTAGCTGTATATACAGCACAGTGAGTATCTGTAGCCCTATATACAGCACAGTGAGTATCTGTAGCTCTATATACAGCACAGTGAGTATCTGTAGCTCTATATACAGGCACAGTGAGTATCTGTAGCCCTATATACAGGCACAGTGAGTATCTGTAGCTCTATATACAGCACAGTGAGTATCTGTAGTCCTATATACAGCACAGTGAGTATCTGTAGTCCTATATACAGGCACAGTGAGTATCTGTAGCCCAATATACAGCACAGTGAGTATCTGTAGCTCTATATACAGCACAGTGAGTATCTGTAGTCCTATATACAGGCACAGTGAGTATCTGTAGCCCTATATACAGCACAGTGAGTATGTGTAGCCCTATATACAGGCACAGTGAGTATCTGTAGCCCTATATACAGGCACAGTGAGTATCTGTAGCTCTATATACAGGCACAGTGAGTATCTGTAGCCCTATATACAGCACAGTGAGTATCTGTAGTCCTATATACAGCACAGTGAGTATCTGTAGCCCTATATACAGCACAGTGAGTATCTGTAGCTCTATATACAGGCACAGTGAGTATCTGTAGCTCTATATACAGGCACAGTGAGTATCTGTAGTCCTATATACAGCACAGTGAGTATCTGTAGCCCTATATACAGCACAGTGAGTATCTGTAGTCCTATATACAGCACAGTGAGTATCTGTAGCCCTATATACAGCACAGTGAGTATCTGTAGCTCTATATACAGGCACAGTGAGTATCTGTAGTCCTATATTCACATTCACTTTCTGACTCCGGAGGGTGTGGACATGCCTGTCTGCCTCTCTGCTAGATTGTGGAGACAATACGGCGCCGGACTACTGGCAGCCCATTGCAGCAGCAGAAGCTTCTACTTTATTTTAGTTACAGTTTTGTTACAGTTATTTTATTTTATTACCTTCTCTGGATTGCAACGTTCCTGTATACTCGTCTATTGGGGATGGAAGATACAACACTTCCCACACTATCAACTGCTGCTGGGCACACAGCACGAGATCTGCACCTGGATCTTCTTCCACCACTTACAAGTCTCCTGCAGGTACAGACACTCTGGGGCAAGCAATACGGACCATCTCAGCTAATGCTACTGAAGGATGCATGCTGCTACCCACAGCCTGTGACAGGGATACAGCCATATGTGAGCGGTGGAGGTCACTGTATACGATTTGCCATGGAGAGGACTGGTGTGACGGGTGGGAATAATGACGGGATGGTGGACCCTAGGTCTGTTGCTAAACGAGCAGTGTATTCTAGGGATCGTCTTCTGGAACTGCGCAGGATAAAGTCTTCTCCAGCAGTGGCAATACTGAATGTTCCACGGGAAATAAGGAGACCTTTCAGAGGCTGCAGAGCAGGCAAGAAGATCAAGTCCTGGAGGAGAAGGTTTAAACCAGTGGTCCCATCCATTATCATGGGTAACGTACGATCGCTGGGAAATAAGTCGGATGAACTGCTGGCTCTGAGTAAGACCCAGAAGGAGTTTAGGGAATGCAGTCTCATGTGCTTTACAGAAACCTGGCTGCATGAGGAGGTCCCAGATTCATGTGTCTCGGTACCAGGGTTTCAAATGGTTCGGGCTGATAGAGAGAGAGTTAGATGCGGCAAGAAAAAAGGTGGAGGAGTGATACTCTACATTAACAACAGATGGTGCAATCAGGGGCATGTAACTGTTAAGGAGAAACATTGCTGTCCAAATATTGAACTGTTAGCAGTGGGCCTCAGGCCTTACTATCTGCCTAGAGAATTCACTCTTGTTATTGTAGTTGTGATGTATATACCACCATCTGCGAACCCAGAGGCTGCTGGGGATGTGTTGTCAGGGGTGATGGCCCGGCTTCAGACTAAACACCCAAACTCTCTAACTGTAATTTCTGGGGATTTCAATCGAGTAAAGATCTCATCTGCAATACCAAAGTTCTATCAATATGTCAAATGTCCTACACGGGACAACAACACACTGGATCTCCTCTTTGCTAATGTTAAGAATGCTTATTCATCGGCTGCATTACCCCCCCTGGGGAAATCTGACCACAACCTCATACTATTGTCTCCTGCTTACCAACCAGACGTCCGCAAACAACCAGTGACAATTAAAAAGATAAGGAAGTGGTGTCCAGCAGCAGAGGAGGCGTTACAAGACTGCTTTGACTGTACAGACTGGGAGGTGTTGTGTACCATGAAAGAGAAATGTAATGTTAATGAGATTACTGGCAGAGTTACTGATTACATCAACTTCTGTATGGACATTGTAGTACCTGTTCAAGAGATTCGGTGTTATGCAAACAATAAGCCATGGATTACAAAAGAGTTGAAACATTTACTAAACATGAAAAAACTGGCTTTTAAAAGGAAGGACAAGGAGGCATTGAAAATTATACAGCGAGACCTAAAGGGGAAAATTAAGATTGCCCGTGAGGCATTCAGAGTTAAATTAGAAAATCAATTTGCACAAAAAAGCTTCAGAGAGGTGTGGGCTGGAATGAAGCTAGTGACTGGGTTTAAGGCAAGGTCGGAGCAGGGGGGTGGTGGACTTACAATGGCTAATGAAATGAATCAGTTCTTCAATAGATTCAGCAATAAAGGTGCGGTAGCAGCAGGGAAGGGGGAGGAGGCCGGGGAACAACTAGCTAAATTAACAGGGGGTGAAATAGATCATTTCTCGGTCTCCAAAAATGACGTGAGGGACCAGTTTAGTAAGCTGGCCATTGGCAAAGCAGCAGGGCCTGACGGTCTCAGTCCACGTGTCCTCAGAGTGTGTGCAAATGAGTTATGTACTGTCTTCCAGCATCTCTTTAACCAGAGCTTACAATCAAAGAGAGTACCAGTGCTATGGAAGACTTCCTGCCTGGTGCCGATTCCCAAGACTACCTTCCCGGCTTCCCCGGGGGACTATAGACCGGTGGCCTTAACATCGCATGCGATGAAGTCCTTGGAGAGAATAGTACTTGCTCACTTGTGTCCGAGGGTGATGGCGCATACTGATGCTCTTCAGTTTGCGTACCGGCAGGGACTGGGTGTGGACGATGCTGTAGCGTCTCTGCTACAAACAGTACATTCCTTTTTGGACAATGATGGAACCACAGTGCGTGCTTTGTTCTTTGATTTCTCTAGTGCGTTCAACACATTACAGCCACTCTTACTGCGAGGAAAGTTGATTAAAATGGCGGTGGATGAGGGACTTGTGAATTGGATAATTGACTACCTGTCGGATAGGCCACAGTTTGTTAGGTGGGGGACGGCTACATCAGATAGTGTACTGAGCAGTGTCGGAGCCCCGCAGGGAACAGTGCTGTCGCCATTCCTCTTTACATTGTACACAGCTGACTTTCAGTATAAATCAGACCGTTGTCACCTCCAGAAGTACTCGGATGACTCTGTGATAGTTGGCGGTATTGGGAAGGACCAGGACGAAGAGGAATATAGAAGGGTGGTTGCGGACTTTGTAGTATGGTGCCAGGCTAACCATCTAGAACTAAATGTTAAGAAAACCAGGGAGTTGGTGATGAGCTATGGAAGGTGCAAGAAGGTATGCCTACCTGTTACCATTGACGGTCAGGATGTGGAGATGGTGGACAGTTTCAAATATTTGGGGGTTTACCTGGATAGCAAGCTAGACTGGAAGTGCCACATGGAGAAGGTCTACAAGAAGGGGATGAGTAGATTGTACTTCCTAAGGAAGTTAAGGTCTTTTAATGTGTGTGGCAAAATGCTTGAGGTGTTCTACCAATCCATTGTGGCTAGTGCCACCTTTGCGGCAATAATTTGCTGGGGTAACAGTGTGCGTGTTGCTGACGCCAACAAGCTCAACAAACTTATAAAGAAGGCTAGCGCGACGGTGGGCCTACAGCTTGGGACTTTTGAAGAGGTGGTAGAGGATAGGATTAAGAAGAAGTGCAGAGCTATAATGGGCAACAACACACACCCGCTTTATGAACTGTTTGCGAAACAGAAGAGCACATTCAGCAATCGCCTAATACAACTAAGGTGTAAAAAGGAAAAATACAGGAGATCGTTTGTTCCAACAGCTATGGGGGTGTTTAACAAATGTCTGAAAAGCAATGTCTAAAGCATTCCAAATGTTTTGTTATTATATGTGTCATGTTCGAGATCTGTGTTCTGCTGCTGTGATACCGCAATTTCCTCCGGGATAAAATAAAGTATATCTTATCTTATCTTATCTTATATACAGCACAGTGAGTATCTGTAGCCCTATATACAGCACAGTGAGTATCTGTAGTCCTATATACAGCACAGTGAGTATCTGTAGTCCTATATACAGGCACAGTGAGTATCTGTAGCCCTATATACAGCACAGTGAGTATCTGTAGTCCTATATACAGCACAGTGAGTATCTGTAGCCCTATATACAGCACAGTGAGTATCTGTAGTCCTATATACAGCACAGTGAGTATCTGTAGTCCTATATACAGGCACAGTGAGTATCTGTAGCCCTATATACAGCACAGTGAGTATCTGTAGTCCTATATACAGCACAGTGAGTATCTGCAGCCCTATATACAGCACAGTGAGTATCTGTAGTCCTATATACAGGCACAGTGAGTATCTGTAGCCCTATATACAGGCACAGTGAGTATCTGTAGCTCTATATACAGCACAGTGAGTATCTGTAGCTCTATATACAGCACAGTGAGTATCTGTAGCTCTATATACAGCACAGTGAGTATCTGTAGCCCTATATACAGGCACAGTGAGTATCTGTAGCTCTATATACAGCACAGTGAGTATCTGTAGCTCTATATACAGCACAGTGAGTATCTGTAGTCCTATATACAGCACAGTGAGTATCTGTAGCCCTATATACAGCACAGTGAGTATCTGTAGCCCTATATACAGCACAGTGAGTATCTGTAGCTCTATATACAGGCACAGTGAGTATCTGTAGTCCTATATACAGGCACAGTGAGTATCTGTAGTCCTATATACAGCACAGTGAGTATCTGTAGCTCTATATACAGGCACAGTGAGTATCTGTAGTCCTATATACAGGCACAGTGAGTATCTGTAGCCGTATATACAGCACAGTGAGTATCTGTAGCCCTAGAATCATAGAATCATAGAATGGTAGAGTTGGAAGGGACCTCCTGGGTCATCTGGTCCAACCCCCTGCTCAAAGCAGGATTCACTAGATCATCTCAGACAGATGTCTGTCCAGCCTCTGTTTGAAGACGTCCATTGAAGGGGAACTCACCACCTCTCGTGGCAGCCTGTTCCACTCATTAATCACCCTAACTGTCAAAAAGTTTTTTCTAATATCTAATCTGTGTCTCCTCCCATTTAGTTTCATCCCATTGCTTCTAGTCTTTCCTTGTGCAAATGAGAATAAAGATGATCCTTCTACAATGTGACAGCCCTTGACATATTTGTAGACAGCTATTAAGTCTCCTCTCAGTCTTCTTTTTTGCAAGCTAAACATTCCCAAATCCTGCAACCGTTCCTCATAGGACATGGTTTGCAGACCAGTCACCATTCTGGTCGCTCTTCTCTGAACTTGCTCCAGTTTGTCTATGTCTTTTTTAAAATGTGGTGCCCAAAACTGTACACAGTATTCCAGATGAGGTCTGACCAAAGAGGAGTAAAGACCGATAATGACTTCACGTGATCTAGACTGTATGCTTCTGTTAATACATCCCAGAATTGTATTTGCCTTTTTTGCTGCTGCATCACACTGTTGACTCATGTTCAGTCTATGATCTATTAGTATACCTAAGTCTTTTTCACATGTACTGTTGCTTAGCTCTATTCCTCCCATTCTGTATATGCTTTTTTCATTTTTATTGCCCAGATGTAGTACTTTGCATTTTTCCCTGTTAAAAACCATTCTGTTGGTTGCTGCCCACTGCTCCAGTTTATTTAGGTCTTTTTGAATCCTCTCTCTCTCTTCTCTAGTATTAGCTATCCCTCCTAGCTTTGTGTCATCAGCAAATTTAATCAGTTTACCCTCAATTCCTTCATCTAAATCATTGATAAAGATGTTGAACAATACAGGTCCCAGGACGGAGCCCTGTGGTACCCCACTTGAGACATTCATCCAGCTGGATGTGAAGCCATTTACAACCACCCTTTGAGTCCGATCACTAAGCCAGTTATGAATCCACCTAACAGTTGCCTGGTCCATTGCATACTTGGTCATTTTTTCAATAAGGATGATGTGAGATACTTTGTCAAATGCTTTGCTGAAGTCAAGATATACTATATCTACAGCATTTCCCTGATCCACCCAGTCAGTGATTCTGTCATAGAAGGAAATTAAGTTAGTCTGACATGACTTGTTAGTTACAAACCCATGCTGACTCTGGTTAATCACTTCATTCTTATCCATGTACTTACATACATGTTGTTTAATAATTTGTTCAAAGATCTTTCCTGGTATAGAAGTCAGACTCACCGGCCTATAGTTCCCTGGGTCCACCTTCTTCCCCTTTTTGAAGATAGGAACAACATTTGCTCTTCTCCAGTCTTCTGGGACTTCTCCTGTTCTCCAAGAATTTTCAAAGATTATGGAGAGTGGTTCTAAAATTTCTTCTACAATCTCCTTCAGTACTCTGGGGTGTAATTCATCTGGACCTGGAGACTTGAACTCATTTATGTTAGCTAAATATTCCCTCACAATCTTTCTGTTTACTGATAACTTGGATTCCTCTATTCCTTTAAATGGACAGTGAAGATCAGTTGATGTTACATTTTCTTTCTGAGAGAAAACAGATGCAAAATAGGAATTAAAAAGTTCGGCCTTCTCAACATCCTCTCTTACCATTTCTCCATTTTCATCCTGTAAAAATCCTATAGCATCTTTGACTTTTCTTTTACTTTTGACATACCCCCAAAATCCTTTTTTATTGCTTCTGACATCTCTTGCAAGCCTTAATTCATTGTCAGCTTTAGCTAACCTGATACGTGCCCTACAGGATCTGCAGACTGCATTATAATCTTCTTTAGATATGCCTCCCTCTTTCCATTTAATAAACATTTCTTTCTTTCTTTTTAGCATGTGTTTAAGTTCTGTGTTCATCCATCCTGGTTTCCTTAAATGCTTCCCATTCTTCCTACTTTTCGGGATTGTTAACGATTGTGCTTTGAGAATCTCATTTTTAAAAATTTCCCATCCTTCCTGGACATTTTTGTCCTTAAGGACATCCAGCCATTGGATCCCTCCTATTCTCTTTCTGAGTCTCTTAAAATCTGCCTTTCTAAAATCTAACCTTGAAGTTTGAGCCTTCACATGTCTTCCTCCTCTAGTTATCCAAAATTCTATAATAGCATGATCGCTGCCTCCTAGGGTCCCAGCCACCTTTACCTCCTCAACCATTTCCTCCCTGTTTATAAGAATTAGATCCAAAGTAGCAGATCCCCTTGTTTTCTCCCCTACCTTTTGGAAGATAAAGTTGTCAGCAAGAGAGGATAAGAATTTGCTTGACCTGTTAGTTTTACTTGAGAGAGATTCCCAACAAATGTCTGGATAGTTGAAATCTCCCATGACCACTACGTCATATTTTTTGGAGAACTTGGTCATTTGATACATAAAGAGTTCATC
>NW_027367040.1:0-62574 GCF_046119375.1 Phyllobates terribilis | reverse complement strand
TGAATATTGTAAATGCACAAACAGTAATATCTCCACATTGCAAGGTGCAATTCTGAAATTTTTTGCTTTTTCCTGCTAATCCTAGCATGATAAAGAAGATTCAAAGAGAGTGAGATGCCAGCTCCTTTCATTCAGTCAGTAGCTTCAAACATTTCTGGTATATGAAAAACATGTTTTCAATGGCAAAATCAATGAATATTGTAAATGCACAAACAGTAATATCTCCACATTGCACGGTGCAATTCTGAAATTTTTTGCTTTTTCCTGCTAATCCTAGCATGATAAAGAAGATTCAAAGAGAGTGAGATGCCAGCTCCTTTCATTCAGTCAGTAGCTTCAAACATTTCTGGTATATGAAAAACATGTTTTTCAATGGCAAAAATCAATGAATATTGTAAATGCACAAACAGTAATATCTCCACATTGCACGGTGCAATTCTGAAATTTTTAGCTTTTTCCTGCTAATCCTAGCATGATAAAGAAGATTCAAAGAGAGTGAGATGCCAGCTCCTTTCATTCAGTCAGTAGCTTCAAACATTTCTGGTATATGAAAAACATGTTTTTCAATGGCAAAAATCAATGAATATTGTAAATGCACAAACAGTAATATCTCCACATTGCACGGTGCAATTCTGAATTTTTTGCTTTTTCCTGCTAATCCTAGCATGATAAAGAAGATTCAAAGAGAGTGAGATGCCAGCTCCTTTCATTCAGTCAGTAGCTTCAAACATTTCTGGTATATGAAAAACATGTTTTTCAATGGCAAAAATCAATGAATATTGTAAATGCACAAACAGTAATATCTCCACATTGCACGGTGCAATTCTGAAATTTTTAGCTTTTTCCTGTTAATCCTAGCATGATAAAGAAGATTCAAAGAGAGTGAGATGCCAGCTCCTTTCATTCAGTCAGTAGCTTCAAACATTTCTGTACATGTTTTTCAATGGCAAAAATCAATGAATATTGTAAATGCACAAACAGTAATATCTCCACATTGCACGGTGCAATTCTGAAATTTTTAGCTTTTTCCTGTTAATCCTAGCATGATAAAGAAGATTCAAAGAGAGTGAGATGCCAGCTCCTTTCATTCAGTCAGTAGCTTCAAACATTTCTGGTATATGAAAAACATGTTTTTCAATGGCAAAAATCAATGAATATTGTAAATGCACAAACAGTAATATCTCCACATTGCACGGTGCAATTCTGAAATTTTTAGCTTTTTCCTGTTAATCCTAGCATGATAAAGAAGATTCAAAGAGAGTGAGATGCCAGCTCCTTTCATTCAGTCAGTAGCTTCAAACATTTCTGGTATATGAAAAACATGTTTTTCAATGGCAAAAATCAATGAATATTGTAAATGCACAAACAGTAATATCTCCACATTGCACGGTGCAATTCTGAAATTTTTGCTTTTTCCTGCTAATCCTAGCATGATAAAGAAGATTCAAAGAGAGTGAGATGCCAGCTCCTTTCATTCAGTCAGTAGCTTCAAACATTTCTGGTATATGAAAAACATGTTTTTCAATGGCAAAAATCAAATGAATATTGTAAATGCACAAACAGTAATATCTCCACATTGCACGGTGCAATTCTGAAATTTTTAGCTTTTTCCTGTTAATCCTAGCATGATAAAGAAGATTCAAAGAGAGTGAGATGCCAGCTCCTTTCATTCAGTCAGTAGCTTCAAACATTTCTGGTATATGAAAAACATGTTTTTCAATGGCAAAAATCAATGAATATTGTAAATGCACAAACAGTAATATCTCCACATTGCACGGTGCAATTCTGAAATTTTTTGCTTTTTCCTGCTAATCCTAGCATGATAAAGAAGATTCAAAGAGAGTGAGATGCCAGCTCCTTTCATTCAGTCAGTAGCTTCAAACATTTCTGGTATATGAAAAACATGTTTTTCAATGGCAAAAATCAATGAATATTGTAAATGCACAAACAGTAATATCTCCACATTGCAAGGTGCAATTCTGAAATTTTTAGCTTTTTCCTGTTAATCCTAGCATGATAAAGAAGATTCAAAGAGAGTGAGATGCCAGCTCCTTTCATTCAGTCAGTAGCTTCAAACATTTCTGGTATATGAAAAACATGTTTTTCAATGGCAAAAATCAATGAATATTGTAAATGCACAAACAGTAATATCTCCACATTGCACGGTGCAATTCTGAAATTTTTAGCTTTTTCCTGTTAATCCTAGCATGATAAAGAAGATTCAAAGAGAGTGAGATGCCAGCTCCTTTCATTCAGTCAGTAGCTTCAAACATTTCTGGTATATGAAAAACATGTTTTTCAATGGCAAAAATCAATGAATATTGTAAATGCACAAACAGTAATATCTCCACATTGCACGGTGCAATTCTGAAATTTTTTGCTTTTTCCTGTTAATCCTAGCATGATAAAGAAGATTCAAAGAGAGTGAGATGCCAGCTCCTTTCATTCAGTCAGTAGCTTCAAACATTTCTGGTATATGAAAAACATGTTTTTCAATGGCAAAAATCAATGAATATTGTAAATGCACAAACAGTAATATCTCCACATTGCACAGTGCAATTCTGAAATTTTTTGCTTTTTCCTGTTAATCCTAGCATGATAAAGAAGATTCAAAGAGAGTGAGATGCCAGCTCCTTTCATTCAGTCAGTAGCTTCAAACATTTCTGGAAAACATGTTTTCAATGGCAAAAATCAATGAATATTGTAAATGCACAAACAGTAATATCTCCACATTGCACGGTGCAATTCTGAAATTTTTAGCTTTTTCCTGTTAATCCTAGCATGATAAAGAAGATTCAAAGAGAGTGAGATGCCAGCTCCTTTCATTCAGTCAGTAGCTTCAAACATTTCTGGTATATGAAAAACATGTTTTTCAATGGCAAAATCAATGAATATTGTAAATGCACAAACAGTAATATCTCCACATTGCAAGGTGCAATTCTGAAATTTTTTGCTTTTTCCTGTTAATCCTAGCATGATAAAGAAGATTCAAAGAGAGTGAGATGCCAGCTCCTTTCATTCAGTCAGTAGCTTCAAACATTTCTGGACGTTTTTCAATGGCAAAAATCAATGAATATTGTAAATGCACAAACAGTAATATCTCCACATTGCACGGTGCAATTCTGAAATTTTTAGCTTTTTCCTGTTAATCCTAGCATGATAAAGAAGATTCAAAGAGAGTGAGATGCCAGCTCCTTTCATTCAGTCAGTAGCTTCAAACATTTCTGGTATATGAAAAACATGTTTTTCAATGGCAAAAATCAATGAATATTGTAAAAGCACAAACAGTAATATCTCCACATTGCAAGGTGCAATTCTGAAATTTTTTGCTTTTTCCTGCTAATCCTAGCATGATAAAGAAGATTCAAAGAGAGTGAGATGCCAGCTCCTTTCATTCAGTCAGTAGCTTCAAACATTTCTGGTATATGAAAAACATGTTTTTCAATGGCAAAAATCAATGAATATTGTAAATGCACAAACAGTAATATCTCCACATTGCAAGGTGCAATTCTGAAATTTTTTGCTTTTTCCTGCTAATCCTAGCATGATAAAGAAGATTCAAAGAGAGTGAGATGCCAGCTCCTTTCATTCAGTCAGTAGCTTCAAACATTTCTGGTATATGAAAAACATGTTTTTCAATGGCAAAAATCAATGAATATTGTAAATGCACAAACAGTAATATCTCCACATTGCAAGGTGCAATTCTGAAATTTTTTGCTTTTTCCTGTTAATCCTAGCATGATAAAGAAGATTCAAAGAGAGTGAGATGCCAGCTCCTTTCATTCAGTCAGTAGCTTCAAACATTTCTGGACGTTTTTCAATGGCAAAAATCAATGAATATTGTAAATGCACAAACAGTAATATCTCCACATTGCAAGGTGCAATTCTGAAATTTTTTGCTTTTTCCTGCTAATCCTAGCATGATAAAGAAGATTCAAAGAGAGTGAGATGCCAGCTCCTTTCATTCAGTCAGTAGCTTCAAACATTTCTGGACGTTTTTCAATGGCAAAAATCAATGAATATTGTAAATGCACAAACAGTAATATCTCCACATTGCAAGGTGCAATTCTGAAATTTTTTGCTTTTTCCTGCTAATCCTAGCATGATAAAGAAGATTCAAAGAGAGTGAGATGCCAGCTCCTTTCATTCAGTCAGTAGCTTCAAACATTTCTGGTATATGAAAAACATGTTTTTCAATGGCAAAAATCAATGAATATTGTAAATGCACAAACAGTAATATCTCCACATTGCACGGTGCAATTCTGAAATTTTTAGCTTTTTCCTGTTAATCCTAGCATGATAAAGAAGATTCAAAGAGAGTGAGATGCCAGCTCCTTTCATTCAGTCAGTAGCTTCAAACATTTCTGGTATATGAAAAACATGTTTTTCAATGGCAAAAATCAATGAATATTGTAAATGCACAAACAGTAATATCTCCACATTGCAAGGTGCAATTCTGAAATTTTTTGCTTTTTCCTGCTAATCCTAGCATGATAAAGAAGATTCAAAGAGAGTGAGATGCCAGCTCCTTTCATTCAGTCAGTAGCTTCAAACATTTCTGGTATATGAAAAACATGTTTTTCAATGGCAAAAATCAATGAATATTGTAAATGCACAAACAGTAATATCTCCACATTGCACGGTGCAATTCTGAAATTTTTAGCTTTTTCCTGTTAATCCTAGCATGATAAAGAAGATTCAAAGAGAGTGAGATGCCAGCTCCTTTCATTCAGTCAGTAGCTTCAAACATTTCTGGTATATGAAAAACATGTTTTTCAATGGCAAAAATCAATGAATATTGTAAATGCACAAACAGTAATATCTCCACATTGCAAGGTGCAATTCTGAAATTTTTAGCTTTTTCCTGTTAATCCTAGCATGATAAAGAAGATTCAAAGAGAGTGAGATGCCAGCTCCTTTCATTCAGTCAGTAGCTTCAAACATTTCTGGACGTTTTTCAATGGCAAAAATCAATGAATATTGTAAATGCACAAACAGTAATATCTCCACATTGCACGGTGCAATTCTGAAATTTTTAGCTTTTTCCTGTTAATCCTAGCATGATAAAGAAGATTCAAAGAGAGTGAGATGCCAGCTCCTTTCATTCAGTCAGTAGCTTCAAACATTTCTGGTATATGAAAAACATGTTTTTCAATGGCAAAAATCAATGAATATTGTAAATGCACAAACAGTAATATCTCCACATTGCACGGTGCAATTCTGAAATTTTTTGCTTTTTCCTGCTAATCCTAGCATGATAAAGAAGATTCAAAGAGAGTGAGATGCCAGCTCCTTTCATTCAGTCAGTAGCTTCAAACATTTCTGGACGTTTTTCAATGGCAAAAATCAATGAATATTGTAAATGCACAAACAGTAATATCTCCACATTGCACGGTGCAATTCTGAAATTTTTAGCTTTTTCCTGTTAATCCTAGCATGATAAAGAAGATTCAAAGAGAGTGAGATGCCAGCTCCTTTCATTCAGTCAGTAGCTTCAAACATTTCTGGTATATGAAAAACATGTTTTTCAATGGCAAAAATCAATGAATATTGTAAATGCACAAACAGTAATATCTCCACATTGCACGGTGCAATTCTGAAATTTTTTGCTTTTTCCTGCTAATCCTAGCATGATAAAGAAGATTCAAAGAGAGTGAGATGCCAGCTCCTTTCATTCAGTCAGTAGCTTCAAACATTTCTGGTATATGAAAAACATGTTTTTCAATGGCAAAAATCAATGAATATTGTAAATGCACAAACAGTAATATCTCCACATTGCAAGGTGCAATTCTGAAATTTTTTGCTTTTTCCTGTTAATCCTAGCATGATAAAGAAGATTCAAAGAGAGTGAGATGCCAGCTCCTTTCATTCAGTCAGTAGCTTCAAACATTTCTGGACGTTTTTCAATGGCAAAAATCAATGAATATTGTAAATGCACAAACAGTAATATCTCCACATTGCACGGTGCAATTCTGAAATTTTTTGCTTTTTCCTGCTAATCCTAGCATGATAAAGAAGATTCAAAGAGAGTGAGATGCCAGCTCCTTTCATTCAGTCAGTAGCTTCAAACATTTCTGGTATATGAAAAACATGTTTTTCAATGGCAAAAATCAATGAATATTGTAAATGCACAAACAGTAATATCTCCACATTGCACGGTGCAATTCTGAAATTTTTAGCTTTTTCCTGCTAATCCTAGCATGATAAAGAAGATTCAAAGAGAGTGAGATGCCAGCTCCTTTCATTCAGTCAGTAGCTTCAAACATTTCTGGTATATGAAAAACATGTTTTTCAATGGCAAAAATCAATGAATATTGTAAATGCACAAACAGTAATATCTCCACATTGCACGGTGCAATTCTGAAATTTTTAGCTTTTTCCTGTTAATCCTAGCATGATAAAGAAGATTCAAAGAGAGTGAGATGCCAGCTCCTTTCATTCAGTCAGTAGCTTCAAACATTTCTGGACGTTTTTCAATGGCAAAAATCAATGAATATTGTAAATGCACAAACAGTAATATCTCCACATTGCACGGTGCAATTCTGAAATTTTTTGCTTTTTCCTGCTAATCCTAGCATGATAAAGAAGATTCAAAGAGAGTGAGATGCCAGCTCCTTTCATTCAGTCAGTAGCTTCAAACATTTCTGGTATATGAAAAACATGTTTTTCAATGGCAAAAATCAATGAATATTGTAAATGCACAAACAGTAATATCTCCACATTGCAAGGTGCAATTCTGAAATTTTTAGCTTTTTCCTGTTAATCCTAGCATGATAAAGAAGATTCAAAGAGAGTGAGATGCCAGCTCCTTTCATTCAGTCAGTAGCTTCAAACATTTCTGGACGTTTTTCAATGGCAAAAATCAATGAATATTGTAAATGCACAAACAGTAATATCTCCACATTGCACGGTGCAATTCTGAAATTTTTAGCTTTTTCCTGTTAATCCTAGCATGATAAAGAAGATTCAAAGAGAGTGAGATGCCAGCTCCTTTCATTCAGTCAGTAGCTTCAAACATTTCTGGTATATGAAAAACATGTTTTTCAATGGCAAAAATCAATGAATATTGTAAATGCACAAACAGTAATATCTCCACATTGCACGGTGCAATTCTGAAATTTTTTGCTTTTTCCTGCTAATCCTAGCATGATAAAGAAGATTCAAAGAGAGTGAGATGCCAGCTCCTTTCATTCAGTCAGTAGCTTCAAACATTTCTGGACGTTTTTCAATGGCAAAAATCAATGAATATTGTAAATGCACAAACAGTAATATCTCCACATTGCACGGTGCAATTCTGAAGTTTTTAGCTTTTTCCTGTTAATCCTAGCATGATAAAGAAGATTCAAAGAGAGTGAGATGCCAGCTCCTTTCATTCAGTCAGTAGCTTCAAACATTTCTGGTATATGAAAAACATGTTTTTCAATGGCAAAAATCAATGAATATTGTAAATGCACAAACAGTAATATCTCCACATTGCACGGTGCAATTCTGAAATTTTTTGCTTTTTCCTGCTAATCCTAGCATGATAAAGAAGATTCAAAGAGAGTGAGATGCCAGCTCCTTTCATTCAGTCAGTAGCTTCAAACATTTCTGGTATATGAAAAACATGTTTTTCAATGGCAAAAATCAATGAATATTGTAAATGCACAAACAGTAATATCTCCACATTGCACGGTGCAATTCTGAAATTTTTAGCTTTTTCCTGTTAATCCTAGCATGATAAAGAAGATTCAAAGAGAGTGAGATGCCAGCTCCTTTCATTCAGTCAGTAGCTTCAAACATTTCTGGTATATGAAAAACATGTTTTTCAATGGCAAAAATCAATGAATATTGTAAATGCACAAACAGTAATATCTCCACATTGCAAGGTGCAATTCTGAAATTTTTTGCTTTTTCCTGTTAATCCTAGCATGATAAAGAAGATTCAAAGAGAGTGAGATGCCAGCTCCTTTCATTCAGTCAGTAGCTTCAAACATTTCTGGACGTTTTTCAATGGCAAAAATCAATGAATATTGTAAATGCACAAACAGTAATATCTCCACATTGCACGGTGCAATTCTGAAATTTTTTGCTTTTTCCTACTAATCCTAGCATGATAAAGAAGATTCAAAGAGAGTGAGATGCCAGCTCCTTTCATTCAGTCAGTAGCTTCAAACATTTCTGGTATATGAAAAACATGTTTTTCAATTGCAAAAATCAATGAATATTGTAAATGCACAAACAGTAATATCTCCACATTGCACGGTGCAATTCTGAAATTTTTAGCTTTTTCCTGCTAATCCTAGCATGATAAAGAAGATTCAAAGAGAGTGAGATGCCAGCTCCTTTCATTCAGTCAGTAGCTTCAAACATTTCTGGTATATGAAAAACATGTTTTTCAATGGCAAAAATCAATGAATATTGTAAATGCACAAACAGTAATATCTCCACATTGCACGGTGCAATTCTGAAATTTTTAGCTTTTTCCTGTTAATCCTAGCATGATAAAGAAGATTCAAAGAGAGTGAGATGCCAGCTCCTTTCATTCAGTCAGTAGCTTCAAACATTTCTGGACGTTTTTCAATGGCAAAAATCAATGAATATTGTAAATGCACAAACAGTAATATCTCCACATTGCACGGTGCAATTCTGAAATTTTTTGCTTTTTCCTGCTAATCCTAGCATGATAAAGAAGATTCAAAGAGAGTGAGATGCCAGCTCCTTTCATTCAGTCAGTAGCTTCAAACATTTCTGGTATATGAAAAACATGTTTTTCAATGGCAAAAATCAATGAATATTGTAAATGCACAAACAGTAATATCTCCACATTGCAAGGTGCAATTCTGAAATTTTTTGCTTTTTCCTGCTAATCCTAGCATGATAAAGAAGATTCAAAGAGAGTGAGATGCCAGCTCCTTTCATTCAGTCAGTAGCTTCAAACATTTCTGGTATATGAAAAACATGTTTTTCAATGGCAAAAATCAATGAATATTGTAAATGCACAAACAGTAATATCTCCACATTGCACGGTGCAATTCTGAAATTTTTTGCTTTTTCCTGCTAATCCTAGCATGATAAAGAAGATTCAAAGAGAGTGAGATGCCAGCTCCTTTCATTCAGTCAGTAGCTTCAAACATTTCTGGTATATGAAAAACATGTTTTTCAATGGCAAAAATCAATGAATATTGTAAATGCACAAACAGTAATATCTCCACATTGCACGGTGCAATTCTGAAATTTTTAGCTTTTTTCCTGCTAATCCTAGCATGATAAAAAGATTCAAAGAGAGTGAGATGCCAGCTCCTTTCATTCAGTCAGTAGCTTCAAACATTTCTGGTATATGAAAAACATGTTTTTCAATGGCAAAAATCAATGAATATTGTAAATGCACAAACAGTAATATCTCCACATTGCACGGTGCAATTCTGAAATTTTTAGCTTTTTCCTGTTAATCCTAGCATGATAAAGAAGATTCAAAGAGAGTGAGATGCCAGCTCCTTTCATTCAGTCAGTAGCTTCAAACATTTCTGGTATATGAAAAACATGTTTTTCAATGGCAAAAATCAATGAATATTGTAAATGCACAAACAGTAATATCTCCACATTGCACGGTGCAATTCTGAAATTTTTTGCTTTTTCCTGCTAATCCTAGCATGATAAAGAAGATTCAAAGAGAGTGAGATGCCAGCTCCTTTCATTCAGTCAGTAGCTTCAAACATTTCTGGTATATGAAAAACATGTTTTTCAATGGCAAAAATCAATGAATATTGTAAATGCACAAACAGTAATATCTCCACATTGCACGGTGCAATTCTGAAATTTTTAGCTTTTTCCTGTTAATCCTAGCATGATAAAGAAGATTCAAAGAGAGTGAGATGCCAGCTCCTTTCATTCAGTCAGTAGCTTCAAACATTTCTGGTATATGAAAAACATGTTTTTCAATGGCAAAAATCAATGAATATTGTAAATGCACAAACAGTAATATCTCCACATTGCACAGTGCAATTCTGAAATTTTTTGCTTTTTCCTGTTAATCCTAGCATGATAAAGAAGATTCAAAGAGAGTGAGATGCCAGCTCCTTTCATTCAGTCAGTAGCTTCAAACATTTCTGGACGTTTTTCAATGGCAAAAATCAATGAATATTGTAAATGCACAAACAGTAATATCTCCACATTGCACGGTGCAATTCTGAAATTTTTAGCTTTTTCCTGTTAATCCTAGCATGATAAAGAAGATTCAAAGAGAGTGAGATGCCAGCTCCTTTCATTCAGTCAGTAGCTTCAAACATTTCTGGTATATGAAAAACATGTTTTTCAATGGCAAAAATCAATGAATATTGTAAATGCACAAACAGTAATATCTCCACATTGCAAGGTGCAATTCTGAAATTTTTTGCTTTTTCCTGTTAATCCTAGCATGATAAAGAAGATTCAAAGAGAGTGAGATGCCAGCTCCTTTCATTCAGTCAGTAGCTTCAAACATTTCTGGACGTTTTTCAATGGCAAAAATCAATGAATATTGTAAATGCACAAACAGTAATATCTCCACATTGCACGGTGCAATTCTGAAATTTTTAGCTTTTTCCTGTTAATCCTAGCATGATAAAGAAGATTCAAAGAGAGTGAGATGCCAGCTCCTTTCATTCAGTCAGTAGCTTCAAACATTTCTGGTATATGAAAAACATGTTTTTCAATGGCAAAAATCAATGAATATTGTAAAAGCACAAACAGTAATATCTCCACATTGCAAGGTGCAATTCTGAAATTTTTTGCTTTTTCCTGCTAATCCTAGCATGATAAAGAAGATTCAAAGAGAGTGAGATGCCAGCTCCTTTCATTCAGTCAGTAGCTTCAAACATTTCTGGTATATGAAAAACATGTTTTTCAATGGCAAAAATCAATGAATATTGTAAATGCACAAACAGTAATATCTCCACATTGCAAGGTGCAATTCTGAAATTTTTTGCTTTTTCCTGCTAATCCTAGCATGATAAAGAAGATTCAAAGAGAGTGAGATGCCAGCTCCTTTCATTCAGTCAGTAGCTTCAAACATTTCTGGTATATGAAAAACATGTTTTTCAATGGCAAAAATCAATGAATATTGTAAATGCACAAACAGTAATATCTCCACATTGCAAGGTGCAATTCTGAAATTTTTTGCTTTTTCCTGTTAATCCTAGCATGATAAAGAAGATTCAAAGAGAGTGAGATGCCAGCTCCTTTCATTCAGTCAGTAGCTTCAAACATTTCTGGACGTTTTTCAATGGCAAAAATCAATGAATATTGTAAATGCACAAACAGTAATATCTCCACATTGCAAGGTGCAATTCTGAAATTTTTTGCTTTTTCCTGCTAATCCTAGCATGATAAAGAAGATTCAAAGAGAGTGAGATGCCAGCTCCTTTCATTCAGTCAGTAGCTTCAAACATTTCTGGACGTTTTTCAATGGCAAAAATCAATGAATATTGTAAATGCACAAACAGTAATATCTCCACATTGCAAGGTGCAATTCTGAAATTTTTTGCTTTTTCCTGCTAATCCTAGCATGATAAAGAAGATTCAAAGAGAGTGAGATGCCAGCTCCTTTCATTCAGTCAGTAGCTTCAAACATTTCTGGTATATGAAAAACATGTTTTTCAATGGCAAAAATCAATGAATATTGTAAATGCACAAACAGTAATATCTCCACATTGCACGGTGCAATTCTGAAATTTTTAGCTTTTTCCTGTTAATCCTAGCATGATAAAGAAGATTCAAAGAGAGTGAGATGCCAGCTCCTTTCATTCAGTCAGTAGCTTCAAACATTTCTGGTATATGAAAAACATGTTTTTCAATGGCAAAAATCAATGAATATTGTAAATGCACAAACAGTAATATCTCCACATTGCAAGGTGCAATTCTGAAATTTTTTGCTTTTTCCTGCTAATCCTAGCATGATAAAGAAGATTCAAAGAGAGTGAGATGCCAGCTCCTTTCATTCAGTCAGTAGCTTCAAACATTTCTGGTATATGAAAAACATGTTTTTCAATGGCAAAAATCAATGAATATTGTAAATGCACAAACAGTAATATCTCCGCATTGCACGGTGCAATTCTGAAATTTTTAGCTTTTTCCTGTTAATCCTAGCATGATAAAGAAGATTCAAAGAGAGTGAGATGCCAGCTCCTTTCATTCAGTCAGTAGCTTCAAACATTTCTGGTATATGAAAAACATGTTTTTCAATGGCAAAAATCAATGAATATTGTAAATGCACAAACAGTAATATCTCCACATTGCAAGGTGCAATTCTGAAATTTTTAGCTTTTTCCTGTTAATCCTAGCATGATAAAGAAGATTCAAAGAGAGTGAGATGCCAGCTCCTTTCATTCAGTCAGTAGCTTCAAACATTTCTGGACGTTTTTCAATGGCAAAAATCAATGAATATTGTAAATGCACAAACAGTAATATCTCCACATTGCACGGTGCAATTCTGAAATTTTTAGCTTTTTCCTGTTAATCCTAGCATGATAAAGAAGATTCAAAGAGAGTGAGATGCCAGCTCCTTTCATTCAGTCAGTAGCTTCAAACATTTCTGGTATATGAAAAACATGTTTTTCAATGGCAAAAATCAATGAATATTGTAAATGCACAAACAGTAATATCTCCACATTGCACGGTGCAATTCTGAAATTTTTTGCTTTTTCCTGCTAATCCTAGCATGATAAAGAAGATTCAAAGAGAGTGAGATGCCAGCTCCTTTCATTCAGTCAGTAGCTTCAAACATTTCTGGACGTTTTTCAATGGCAAAAATCAATGAATATTGTAAATGCACAAACAGTAATATCTCCACATTGCACGGTGCAATTCTGAAATTTTTAGCTTTTTCCTGTTAATCCTAGCATGATAAAGAAGATTCAAAGAGAGTGAGATGCCAGCTCCTTTCATTCAGTCAGTAGCTTCAAACATTTCTGGTATATGAAAAACATGTTTTTCAATGGCAAAAATCAATGAATATTGTAAATGCACAAACAGTAATATCTCCACATTGCACGGTGCAATTCTGAAATTTTTTGCTTTTTCCTGCTAATCCTAGCATGATAAAGAAGATTCAAAGAGAGTGAGATGCCAGCTCCTTTCATTCAGTCAGTAGCTTCAAACATTTCTGGTATATGAAAAACATGTTTTTCAATGGCAAAAATCAATGAATATTGTAAATGCACAAACAGTAATATCTCCACATTGCAAGGTGCAATTCTGAAATTTTTTGCTTTTTCCTGTTAATCCTAGCATGATAAAGAAGATTCAAAGAGAGTGAGATGCCAGCTCCTTTCATTCAGTCAGTAGCTTCAAACATTTCTGGACGTTTTTCAATGGCAAAAATCAATGAATATTGTAAATGCACAAACAGTAATATCTACACATTGCACGGTGCAATTCTGAAATTTTTTGCTTTTTCCTGCTAATCCTAGCATGATAAAGAAGATTCAAAGAGAGTGAGATGCCAGCTCCTTTCATTCAGTCAGTAGCTTCAAACATTTCTGGTATATGAAAAACATGTTTTTCAATGGCAAAAATCAATGAATATTGTAAATGCACAAACAGTAATATCTCCACATTGCACGGTGCAATTCTGAAATTTTTAGCTTTTTCCTGCTAATCCTAGCATGATAAAGAAGATTCAAAGAGAGTGAGATGCCAGCTCCTTTCATTCAGTCAGTAGCTTCAAACATTTCTGGTATATGAAAAACATGTTTTTCAATGGCAAAAATCAATGAATATTGTAAATGCACAAACAGTAATATCTCCACATTGCACGGTGCAATTCTGAAATTTTTAGCTTTTTCCTGTTAATCCTAGCATGATAAAGAAGATTCAAAGAGAGTGAGATGCCAGCTCCTTTCATTCAGTCAGTAGCTTCAAACATTTCTGGACGTTTTTCAATGGCAAAAATCAATGAATATTGTAAATGCACAAACAGTAATATCTCCACATTGCACGGTGCAATTCTGAAATTTTTTGCTTTTTCCTGCTAATCCTAGCATGATAAAGAAGATTCAAAGAGAGTGAGATGCCAGCTCCTTTCATTCAGTCAGTAGCTTCAAACATTTCTGGTATATGAAAAACATGTTTTTCAATGGCAAAAATCAATGAATATTGTAAATGCACAAACAGTAATATCTCCACATTGCAAGGTGCAATTCTGAAATTTTTAGCTTTTTCCTGTTAATCCTAGCATGATAAAGAAGATTCAAAGAGAGTGAGATGCCAGCTCCTTTCATTCAGTCAGTAGCTTCAAACATTTCTGGACGTTTTTCAATGGCAAAAATCAATGAATATTGTAAATGCACAAACAGTAATATCTCCACATTGCACGGTGCAATTCTGAAATTTTTAGCTTTTTCCTGTTAATCCTAGCATGATAAAGAAGATTCAAAGAGAGTGAGATGCCAGCTCCTTTCATTCAGTCAGTAGCTTCAAACATTTCTGGTATATGAAAAACATGTTTTTCAATGGCAAAAATCAATGAATATTGTAAATGCACAAACAGTAATATCTCCACATTGCACGGTGCAATTCTGAAATTTTTTGCTTTTTCCTGCTAATCCTAGCATGATAAAGAAGATTCAAAGAGAGTGAGATGCCAGCTCCTTTCATTCAGTCAGTAGCTTCAAACATTTCTGGACGTTTTTCAATGGCAAAAATCAATGAATATTGTAAATGCACAAACAGTAATATCTCCACATTGCACGGTGCAATTCTGAAATTTTTAGCTTTTTCCTGTTAATCCTAGCATGATAAAGAAGATTCAAAGAGAGTGAGATGCCAGCTCCTTTCATTCAGTCAGTAGCTTCAAACATTTCTGGTATATGAAAAACATGTTTTTCAATGGCAAAAATCAATGAATATTGTAAATGCACAAACAGTAATATCTCCACATTGCACGGTGCAATTCTGAAATTTTTTGCTTTTTCCTGCTAATCCTAGCATGATAAAGAAGATTCAAAGAGAGTGAGATGCCAGCTCCTTTCATTCAGTCAGTAGCTTCAAACATTTCTGGTATATGAAAAACATGTTTTTCAATGGCAAAAATCAATGAATATTGTAAATGCACAAACAGTAATATCTCCACATTGCACGGTGCAATTCTGAAATTTTTAGCTTTTTCCTGTTAATCCTAGCATGATAAAGAAGATTCAAAGAGAGTGAGATGCCAGCTCCTTTCATTCAGTCAGTAGCTTCAAACATTTCTGGTATATGAAAAACATGTTTTTCAATGGCAAAAATCAATGAATATTGTAAATGCACAAACAGTAATATCTCCACATTGCAAGGTGCAATTCTGAAATTTTTTGCTTTTTCCTGTTAATCCTAGCATGATAAAGAAGATTCAAAGAGAGTGAGATGCCAGCTCCTTTCATTCAGTCAGTAGCTTCAAACATTTCTGGACGTTTTTCAATGGCAAAAATCAATGAATATTGTAAATGCACAAACAGTAATATCTCCACATTGCACGGTGCAATTCTGAAATTTTTTGCTTTTTCCTACTAATCCTAGCATGATAAAGAAGATTCAAAGAGAGTGAGATGCCAGCTCCTTTCATTCAGTCAGTAGCTTCAAACATTTCTGGTATATGAAAAACATGTTTTTCAATTGCAAAAATCAATGAATATTGTAAATGCACAAACAGTAATATCTCCACATTGCACGGTGCAATTCTGAAATTTTTAGCTTTTTCCTGCTAATCCTAGCATGATAAAGAAGATTCAAAGAGAGTGAGATGCCAGCTCCTTTCATTCAGTCAGTAGCTTCAAACATTTCTGGTATATGAAAAACATGTTTTTCAATGGCAAAAATCAATGAATATTGTAAATGCACAAACAGTAATATCTCCACATTGCACGGTGCAATTCTGAAATTTTTAGCTTTTTCCTGTTAATCCTAGCATGATAAAGAAGATTCAAAGAGAGTGAGATGCCAGCTCCTTTCATTCAGTCAGTAGCTTCAAACATTTCTGGACGTTTTTCAATGGCAAAAATCAATGAATATTGTAAATGCACAAACAGTAATATCTCCACATTGCACGGTGCAATTCTGAAATTTTTTGCTTTTTCCTGCTAATCCTAGCATGATAAAGAAGATTCAAAGAGAGTGAGATGCCAGCTCCTTTCATTCAGTCAGTAGCTTCAAACATTTCTGGTATATGAAAAACATGTTTTTCAATGGCAAAAATCAATGAATATTGTAAATGCACAAACAGTAATATCTCCACATTGCAAGGTGCAATTCTGAAATTTTTTGCTTTTTCCTGCTAATCCTAGCATGATAAAGAAGATTCAAAGAGAGTGAGATGCCAGCTCCTTTCATTCAGTCAGTAGCTTCAAACATTTCTGGTATATGAAAAACATGTTTTTCAATGGCAAAAATCAATGAATATTGTAAATGCACAAACAGTAATATCTCCACATTGCACGGTGCAATTCTGAAATTTTTTGCTTTTTCCTGCTAATCCTAGCATGATAAAGAAGATTCAAAGAGAGTGAGATGCCAGCTCCTTTCATTCAGTCAGTAGCTTCAAACATTTCTGGTATATGAAAAACATGTTTTTCAATGGCAAAAATCAATGAATATTGTAAATGCACAAACAGTAATATCTCCACATTGCACGGTGCAATTCTGAAATTTTTAGCTTTTTCCTGCTAATCCTAGCATGATAAAGAAGATTCAAAGAGAGTGAGATGCCAGCTCCTTTCATTCAGTCAGTAGCTTCAAACATTTCTGGTATATGAAAAACATGTTTTTCAATGGCAAAAATCAATGAATATTGTAAATGCACAAACAGTAATATCTCCACATTGCAAGGTGCAATTCTGAAATTTTTAGCTTTTTCCTGTTAATCCTAGCATGATAAAGAAGATTCAAAGAGAGTGAGATGCCAGCTCCTTTCATTCAGTCAGTAGCTTCAAACATTTCTGGACGTTTTTCAATGGCAAAAATCAATGAATATTGTAAATGCACAAACAGTAATATCTCCACATTGCACGGTGCAATTCTGAAATTTTTAGCTTTTTCCTGTTAATCCTAGCATGATAAAGAAGATTCAAAGAGAGTGAGATGCCAGCTCCTTTCATTCAGTCAGTAGCTTCAAACATTTCTGGTATATGAAAAACATGTTTTTCAATGGCCAAAATCAATGAATATTGTAAATGCACAAACAGTAATATCTCCACATTGCACGGTGCAATTCTGAAATTTTTAGCTTTTTCCTGTTAATCCTAGCATGATAAAGAAGATTCAAAGAGAGTGAGATGCCAGCTCCTTTCATTCAGTCAGTAGCTTCAAACATTTCTGGACGTTTTTCAATGGCAAAAATCAATGAATATTGTAAATGCACAAACAGTAATATCTCCACATTGCACGGTGCAATTCTGAAATTTTTTGCTTTTTCCTGCTAATCCTAGCATGATAAAGAAGATTCAAAGAGAGTGAGATGCCAGCTCCTTTCATTCAGTCAGTAGCTTCAAACATTTCTGGTATATGAAAAACATGTTTTTCAATGGCAAAAATCAATGAATATTGTAAATGCACAAACAGTAATATCTCCACATTGCAAGGTGCAATTCTGAAATTTTTTGCTTTTTCCTGCTAATCCTAGCATGATAAAGAAGATTCAAAGAGAGTGAGATGCCAGCTCCTTTCATTCAGTCAGTAGCTTCAAACATTTCTGGTATATGAAAAACATGTTTTTCAATGGCAAAAATCAATGAATATTGTAAATGCACAAACAGTAATATCTCCACATTGCACGGTGCAATTCTGAAATTTTTAGCTTTTTCCTGCTAATCCTAGCATGATAAAGAAGATTCAAAGAGAGTGAGATGCCAGCTCCTTTCATTCAGTCAGTAGCTTCAAACATTTCTGGTATATGAAAAACATGTTTTTCAATGGCAAAAATCAATGAATATTGTAAATGCACAAACAGTAATATCTCCACATTGCAAGGTGCAATTCTGAAATTTTTAGCTTTTTCCTGTTAATCCTAGCATGATAAAGAAGATTCAAAGAGAGTGAGATGCCAGCTCCTTTCATTCAGTCAGTAGCTTCAAACATTTCTGGACGTTTTTCAATGGCAAAAATCAATGAATATTGTAAATGCACAAACAGTAATATCTCCACATTGCACGGTGCAATTCTGAAATTTTTAGCTTTTTCCTGCTAATCCTAGCATGATAAAGAAGATTCAAAGAGAGTGAGATGCCAGCTCCTTTCATTCAGTCAGTAGCTTCAAACATTTCTGGTATATGAAAAACATGTTTTTCAATGGCCAAAATCAATGAATATTGTAAATGCACAAACAGTAATATCTCCACATTGCACGGTGCAATTCTGAAATTTTTAGCTTTTTCCTGTTAATCCTAGCATGATAAAGAAGATTCAAAGAGAGTGAGATGCCAGCTCCTTTCATTCAGTCAGTAGCTTCAAACATTTCTGGTATATGAAAAACATGTTTTTCAATGGCAAAAATCAATGAATATTGTAAATGCACAAACAGTAATATCTCCACATTGCACGGTGCAATTCTGAAATTTTTTGCTTTTTCCTGCTAATCCTAGCATGATAAAGAAGATTCAAAGAGAGTGAGATGCCAGCTCCTTTCATTCAGTCAGTAGCTTCAAACATTTCTGGTATATGAAAAACATGTTTTTCAATGGCAAAAATCAATGAATATTGTAAATGCACAAACAGTAATATCTCCACATTGCACGGTGCAATTCTGAAATTTTTAGCTTTTTCCTGTTAATCCTAGCATGATAAAGAAGATTCAAAGAGAGTGAGATGCCAGCTCCTTTCATTCAGTCAGTAGCTTCAAACATTTCTGGTATATGAAAAACATGTTTTTCAATGGCAAAAATCAATGAATATTGTAAATGCACAAACAGTAATATCTCCACATTGCACGGTGCAATTCTGAAATTTTTTGCTTTTTCCTGCTAATCCTAGCATGATAAAGAAGATTCAAAGAGAGTGAGATGCCAGCTCCTTTCATTCAGTCAGTAGCTTCAAACATTTCTGGTATATGAAAAACATGTTTTTCAATGGCAAAAATCAATGAATATTGTAAATGCACAAACAGTAATATCTCCACATTGCAAGGTGCAATTCTGAAATTTTTAGCTTTTTCCTGTTAATCCTAGCATGATAAAGAAGATTCAAAGAGAGTGAGATGCCAGCTCCTTTCATTCAGTCAGTAGCTTCAAACATTTCTGGTATATGAAAAACATGTTTTTCAATGGCAAAAATCAATGAATATTGTAAATGCACAAACAGTAATATCTCCACATTGCACGGTGCAATTCTGAAATTTTTAGCTTTTTCCTGTTAATCCTAGCATGATAAAGAAGATTCAAAGAGAGTGAGATGCCAGCTCCTTTCATTCAGTCAGTAGCTTCAAACATTTCTGGTATATGAAAAACATGTTTTTCAATGGCAAAAATCAATGAATATTGTAAATGCACAAACAGTAATATCTCCACATTGCACGGTGCAATTCTGAAATTTTTTGCTTTTTCCTGCTAATCCTAGCATGATAAAGAAGATTCAAAGAGAGTGAGATGCCAGCTCCTTTCATTCAGTCAGTAGCTTCAAACATTTCTGGTATATGAAAAACATGTTTTTCAATGGCAAAAATCAATGAATATTGTAAATGCACAAACAGTAATATCTCCACATTGCACGGTGCAATTCTGAAATTTTTAGCTTTTTCCTGTTAATCCTAGCATGATAAAGAAGATTCAAAGAGAGTGAGATGCCAGCTCCTTTCATTCAGTCAGTAGCTTCAAACATTTCTGGTATATGAAAAACATGTTTTTCAATGGCAAAAATCAATGAATATTGTAAATGCACAAACAGTAATATCTCCACATTGCACGGTGCAATTCTGAAATTTTTTGCTTTTTCCTGCTAATCCTAGCATGATAAAGAAGATTCAAAGAGAGTGAGATGCCAGCTCCTTTCATTCAGTCAGTAGCTTCAAACATTTCTGGTATATGAAAAACATGTTTTTCAATGGCAAAAATCAATGAATATTGTAAATGCACAAACAGTAATATCTCCACATTGCAAGGTGCAATTCTGAAATTTTTAGCTTTTTCCTGTTAATCCTAGCATGATAAAGAAGATTCAAAGAGAGTGAGATGCCAGCTCCTTTCATTCAGTCAGTAGCTTCAAACATTTCTGGTATATGAAAAACATGTTTTTCAATGGCAAAAATCAATGAATATTGTAAATGCACAAACAGTAATATCTCCACATTGCACGGTGCAATTCTGAAATTTTTAGCTTTTTCCTGTTAATCCTAGCATGATAAAGAAGATTCAAAGAGAGTGAGATGCCAGCTCCTTTCATTCAGTCAGTAGCTTCAAACATTTCTGGTATATGAAAAACATGTTTTTCAATGGCAAAAATCAATGAATATTGTAAATGCACAAACAGTAATATCTCCACATTGCACGGTGCAATTCTGAAATTTTTTGCTTTTTCCTGCTAATCCTAGCATGATAAAGAAGATTCAAAGAGAGTGAGATGCCAGCTCCTTTCATTCAGTCAGTAGCTTCAAACATTTCTGGTATATGAAAAACATGTTTTTCAATGGCAAAAATCAATGAATATTGTAAATGCACAAACAGTAATATCTCCACATTGCACGGTGCAATTCTGAAATTTTTAGCTTTTTCCTGTTAATCCTAGCATGATAAAGAAGATTCAAAGAGAGTGAGATGCCAGCTCCTTTCATTCAGTCAGTAGCTTCAAACATTTCTGGTATATGAAAAACATGTTTTTCAATGGCAAAAATCAATGAATATTGTAAATGCACAAACAGTAATATCTCCACATTGCACGGTGCAATTCTGAAATTTTTTGCTTTTTCCTGTTAATCCTAGCATGATAAAGAAGATTCAAAGAGAGTGAGATGCCAGCTCCTTTCATTCAGTCAGTAGCTTCAAACATTTCTGGACGTTTTTCAATGGCAAAAATCAATGAATATTGTAAATGCACAAACAGTAATATCTCCACATTGCACGGTGCAATTCTGAAATTTTTAGCTTTTTCCTGTTAATCCTAGCATGATAAAGAAGATTCAAAGAGAGTGAGATGCCAGCTCCTTTCATTCAGTCAGTAGCTTCAAACATTTCTGGTATATGAAAAACATGTTTTTCAATGGCAAAAATCAATGAATATTGTAAATGCACAAACAGTAATATCTCCACATTGCAAGGTGCAATTCTAAAATTTTTTGCTTTTTCCTGTTAATCCTAGCATGATAAAGAAGATTCAAAGAGAGTGAGATGCCAGCTCCTTTCATTCAGTCAGTAGCTTCAAACATTTCTGGACGTTTTTCAATGGCAAAAATCAATGAATATTGTAAATGCACAAACAGTAATATCTCCACATTGCACGGTGCAATTCTGAAATTTTTAGCTTTTTCCTGTTAATCCTAGCATGATAAAGAAGATTCAAAGAGAGTGAGATGCCAGCTCCTTTCATTCAGTCAGTAGCTTCAAACATTTCTGGTATATGAAAAACATGTTTTTCAATGGCAAAAATCAATGAATATTGTAAATGCACAAACAGTAATATCTCCACATTGCAAGGTGCAATTCTGAAATTTTTTGCTTTTTCCTGCTAATCCTAGCATGATAAAGAAGATTCAAAGAGAGTGAGATGCCAGCTCCTTTCATTCAGTCAGTAGCTTCAAACATTTCTGGTATATGAAAAACATGTTTTTCAATGGCAAAAATCAATGAATATTGTAAATGCACAAACAGTAATATCTCCACATTGCAAGGTGCAATTCTGAAATTTTTTGCTTTTTCCTGCTAATCCTAGCATGATAAAGAAGATTCAAAGAGAGTGAGATGCCAGCTCCTTTCATTCAGTCAGTAGCTTCAAACATTTCTGGTATATGAAAAACATGTTTTTCAATGGCAAAAATCAATGAATATTGTAAATGCACAAACAGTAATATCTCCACATTGCAAGGTGCAATTCTGAAATTTTTTGCTTTTTCCTGTTAATACTAGCATGATAAAGAAGATTCAAAGAGAGTGAGATGCCAGCTCCTTTCATTCAGTCAGTAGCTTCAAACATTTCTGGACGTTTTTCAATGGCAAAAATCAATGAATATTGTAAATGCACAAACAGTAATATCTCCACATTGCTAGGTGCAATTCTGAAATTTTTTGCTTTTTCCTGCTAATCCTAGCATGATAAAGAAGATTCAAAGAGAGTGAGATGCCAGCTCCTTTCATTCAGTCAGTAGCTTCAAACATTTCTGGACGTTTTTCAATGGCAAAAATCAATGAATATTGTAAATGCACAAACAGTAATATCTCCACATTGCAAGGTGCAATTCTGAAATTTTTTGCTTTTTCCTGCTAATCCTAGCATGATAAAGAAGATTCAAAGAGAGTGAGATGCCAGCTCCTTTCATTCAGTCAGTAGCTTCAAACATTTCTGGTATATGAAAAACATGTTTTTCAATGGCAAAAATCAATGAATATTGTAAATGCACAAACAGTAATATCTCCACATTGCACGGTGCAATTCTGAAATTTTTAGCTTTTTCCTGTTAATCCTAGCATGATAAAGAAGATTCAAAGAGAGTGAGATGCCAGCTCCTTTCATTCAGTCAGTAGCTTCAAACATTTCTGGTATATGAAAAACATGTTTTTCAATGGCAAAAATCAATGAATATTGTAAATGCACAAACAGTAATATCTCCACATTGCAAGGTGCAATTCTGAAATTTTTTGCTTTTTCCTGCTAATCCTAGCATGATAAAGAAGATTCAAAGAGAGTGAGATGCCAGCTCCTTTCATTCAGTCAGTAGCTTCAAACATTTCTGGTATATGAAAAACATGTTTTTCAATGGCAAAAATCAATGAATATTGTAAATGCACAAACAGTAATATCTCCACATTGCACGGTGCAATTCTGAAATTTTTAGCTTTTTCCTGTTAATCCTGGCATGATAAAGAAGATTCAAAGAGAGTGAGATGCCAGCTCCTTTCATTCAGTCAGTAGCTTCAAACATTTCTGGACGTTTTTCAATGGCAAAAATCAATGAATATTGTAAATGCACAAACAGTAATATCTCCACATTGCACGGTGCAATTCTGAAATTTTTTGCTTTTTCCTGTTAATCCTAGCATGATAAAGAAGATTCAAAGAGAGTGAGATGCCAGCTCCTTTCATTCAGTCAGTAGCTTCAAACATTTCTGGTATATGAAAAACATGTTTTTCAATGGCAAAAATCAATGAATATTGTAAATGCACAAACAGTAATATCTCCACATTGCACGGTGCAATTCTGAAATTTTTAGCTTTTTCCTGTTAATCCTAGCATGATAAAGAAGATTCAAAGAGAGTGAGATGCCAGCTCCTTTCATTCAGTCAGTAGCTTCAAACATTTCTGGTATATGAAAAACATGTTTTTCAATGGCAAAAATCAATGAATATTGTAAATGCACAAACAGTAATATCTCCACATTGCACGGTGCAATTCTGAAATTTTTTGCTTTTTCCTGCTAATCCTAGCATGATAAAGAAGATTCAAAGAGAGTGAGATGCCAGCTCCTTTCATTCAGTCAGTAGCTTCAAACATTTCTGGTATATGAAAAACATGTTTTTCAATGGCAAAAATCAATGAATATTGTAAATGCACAAACAGTAATATCTCCACATTGCACGGTGCAATTCTGAAATTTTTAGCTTTTTCCTGTTAATCCTAGCATGATAAAGAAGATTCAAAGAGAGTGAGATGCCAGCTCCTTTCATTCAGTCAGTAGCTTCAAACATTTCTGGTATATGAAAAACATGTTTTTCAATGGCAAAAATCAATGAATATTGTAAATGCACAAACAGTAATATCTCCACATTGCAAGGTGCAATTCTGAAATTTTTTGCTTTTTCCTGCTAATCCTAGCATGATAAAGAAGATTCAAAGAGAGTGAGATGCCAGCTCCTTTCATTCAGTCAGTAGCTTCAAACATTTCTGGACGTTTTTCAATGGCAAAAATCAATGAATATTGTAAATGCACAAACAGTAATATCTCCACATTGCACGGTGCAATTCTGAAATTTTTAGCTTTTTCCTGTTAATCCTAGCATGATAAAGAAGATTCAAAGAGAGTGAGATGCCAGCTCCTTTCATTCAGTCAGTAGCTTCAAACATTTCTGGTATATGAAAAACATGTTTTTCAATGGCAAAAATCAATGAATATTGTAAATGCACAAACAGTAATATCTCCACATTGCAAGGTGCAATTCTGAAATTTTTTGCTTTTTCCTGTTAATCCTAGCATGATAAAGAAGATTCAAAGAGAGTGAGATGCCAGCTCCTTTCATTCAGTCAGTAGCTTCAAACATTTCTGGACGTTTTTCAATGGCAAAAATCAATGAATATTGTAAATGCACAAACAGTAATATCTCCACATTGCACGGTGCAATTCTGAAATTTTTAGCTTTTTCCTGTTAATCCTAGCATGATAAAGAAGATTCAAAGAGAGTGAGATGCCAGCTCCTTTCATTCAGTCAGTAGCTTCAAACATTTCTGGTATATGAAAAACATGTTTTTCAATGGCAAAAATCAATGAATATTGTAAATGCACAAACAGTAATATCTCCACATTGCACGGTGCAATTCTGAAATTTTTTGCTTTTTCCTGTTAATCCTAGCATGATAAAGAAGATTCAAAGAGAGTGAGATGCCAGCTCCTTTCATTCAGTCAGTAGCTTCAAACATTTCTGGTATATGAAAAACATGTTTTTCAATGGCAAAAATCAATGAATATTGTAAATGCACAAACAGTAACATCTCCACATTGCAAGGTGCAATTCTGAAATTTTTTGCTTTTTCCTGCTAATCCTAGCATGATAAAGAAGATTCAAAGAGAGTGAGATGCCAGCTCCTTTCATTCAGTCAGTAGCTTCAAACATTTCTGGTATATGAAAAACATGTTTTTCAATGGCAAAAATCAATGAATATTGTAAATGCACAAACAGTAATATCTCCACATTGCACGGTGCAATTCTGAAATTTTTAGCTTTTTCCTGTTAATCCTAGCATGATAAAGAAGATTCAAAGAGAGTGAGATGCCAGCTCCTTTCATTCAGTCAGTAGCTTCAAACATTTCTGGTATATGAAAAACATGTTTTTCAATGGCAAAAATCAATGAATATTGTAAATGCACAAACAGTAATATCTCCACATTGCACGGTGCAATTCTGAAATTTTTAGCTTTTTCCTGTTAATCCTAGCATGATAAAGAAGATTCAAAGAGAGTGAGATGCCAGCTCCTTTCATTCAGTCAGTAGCTTCAAACATTTCTGGTATATGAAAAACATGTTTTTCAATGGCAAAAATCAATGAATATTGTAAATGCACAAACAGTAATATCTCCACATTGCAAGGTGCAATTCTGAAATTTTTAGCTTTTTCCTGCTAATCCTAGCATGATAAAGAAGATTCAAAGAGAGTGAGATGCCAGCTCCTTTCATTCAGTCAGTAGCTTCAAACATTTCTGGACGTTTTTCAATGGCAAAAATCAATGAATATTGTAAATGCACAAACAGTAATATCTCCACATTGCACGGTGCAATTCTGAAATTTTTAGCTTTTTCCTGCTAATCCTAGCATGATAAAGAAGATTCAAAGAGAGTGAGATGCCAGCTCCTTTCATTCAGTCAGTAGCTTCAAACATTTCTGGTATATGAAAAACATGTTTTTCAATGGCAAAAATCAATGAATATTGTAAATGCACAAACAGTAATATCTCCACATTGCACGGTGCAATTCTGAAATTTTTTGCTTTTTCCTGTTAATCCTAGCATGATAAAGAAGATTCAAAGAGAGTGAGATGCCAGCTCCTTTCATTCAGTCAGTAGCTTCAAACATTTCTGGTATATGAAAAACATGTTTTTCAATGGCAAAAATCAATGAATATTGTAAATGCACAAACAGTAATATCTCCACATTGCACGGTGCAATTCTGAAATTTTTAGCTTTTTCCTGTTAATCCTAGCATGATAAAGAAGATTCAAAGAGAGTGAGATGCCAGCTCCTTTCATTCAGTCAGTAGCTTCAAACATTTCTGGACGTTTTTCAATGGCAAAAATCAATGAATATTGTAAATGCACAAACAGTAATATCTCCACATTGCAAGGTGCAATTCTGAAATTTTTTGCTTTTTCCTGTTAATCCTAGCATGATAAAGAAGATTCAAAGAGAGTGAGATGCCAGCTCCTTTCATTCAGTCAGTAGCTTCAAACATTTCTGGTATATGAAAAACATGTTTTTCAATGGCAAAAATCAATGAATATTGTAAATGCACAAACAGTAATATCTCCACATTGCAAGGTGCAATTCTGAAATTTTTTGCTTTTTCCTGTTAATCCTAGCATGATAAAGAAGATTCAAAGAGAGTGAGATGCCAGCTCCTTTCATTCAGTCAGTAGCTTCAAACATTTCTGGACGTTTTTCAATGGCAAAAATCAATGAATATTGTAAATGCACAAACAGTAATATCTCCACATTGCACGGTGCAATTCTGAAATTTTTAGCTTTTTCCTGTTAATCCTAGCATGATAAAGAAGATTCAAAGAGAGTGAGATGCCAGCTCCTTTCATTCAGTCAGTAGCTTCAAACATTTCTGGTATATGAAAAACATGTTTTTCAATGGCAAAAATCAATGAATATTGTAAATGCACAAACAGTAATATCTCCACATTGCACGGTGCAATTCTGAAATTTTTTGCTTTTTCCTGTTAATCCTAGCATGATAAAGAAGATTCAAAGAGAGTGAGATGCCAGCTCCTTTCATTCAGTCAGTAGCTTCAAACATTTCTGGTATATGAAAAACATGTTTTTCAATGGCAAAAATCAATGAATATTGTAAATGCACAAACAGTAATATCTCCACATTGCAAGGTGCAATTCTGAAATTTTTTGCTTTTTCCTGCTAATCCTAGCATGATAAAGAAGATTCAAAGAGAGTGAGATGCCAGCTCCTTTCATTCAGTCAGTAGCTTCAAACATTTCTGGTATATGAAAAACATGTTTTTCAATGGCAAAAATCAATGAATATTGTAAATGCACAAACAGTAATATCTCCACATTGCACGGTGCAATTCTGAAATTTTTAGCTTTTTCCTGTTAATCCTAGCATGATAAAGAAGATTCAAAGAGAGTGAGATGCCAGCTCCTTTCATTCAGTCAGTAGCTTCAAACATTTCTGGTATATGAAAAACATGTTTTTCAATGGCAAAAATCAATGAATATTGTAAATGCACAAACAGTAATATCTCCACATTGCACGGTGCAATTCTGAAATTTTTTGCTTTTTCCTGCTAATCCTAGCATGATAAAGAAGATTCAAAGAGAGTGAGATGCCAGCTCCTTTCATTCAGTCAGTAGCTTCAAACATTTCTGGTATATGAAAAACATGTTTTTCAATGGCAAAAATCAATGAATATTGTAAATGCACAAACAGTAATATCTCCACATTGCACGGTGCAATTCTGAAATTTTTTGCTTTTTCCTGTTAATCCTAGCATGATAAAGAAGATTCAAAGAGAGTGAGATGCCAGCTCCTTTCATTCAGTCAGTAGCTTCAAACATTTCTGGTATATGAAAAACATGTTTTTCAATGGCAAAAATCAATGAATATTGTAAATGCACAAACAGTAATATCTCCACATTGCAAGGTGCAATTCTGAAATTTTTAGCTTTTTCCTGCTAATCCTAGCATGATAAAGAAGATTCAAAGAGAGTGAGATGCCAGCTCCTTTCATTCAGTCAGTAGCTTCAAACATTTCTGGACGTTTTTCAATGGCAAAAATCAATGAATATTGTAAATGCACAAACAGTAATATCTCCACATTGCACGGTGCAATTCTGAAATTTTTAGCTTTTTCCTGCTAATCCTAGCATGATAAAGAAGATTCAAAGAGAGTGAGATGCCAGCTCCTTTCATTCAGTCAGTAGCTTCAAACATTTCTGGTATATGAAAAACATGTTTTTCAATGGCAAAAATCAATGAATATTGTAAATGCACAAACAGTAATATCTCCACATTGCACGGTGCAATTCTGAAATTTTTTGCTTTTTCCTGTTAATCCTAGCATGATAAAGAAGATTCAAAGAGAGTGAGATGCCAGCTCCTTTCATTCAGTCAGTAGCTTCAAACATTTCTGGTATATGAAAAACATGTTTTTCAATGGCAAAAATCAATGAATATTGTAAATGCACAAACAGTAATATCTCCACATTGCACGGTGCAATTCTGAAATTTTTAGCTTTTTCCTGTTAATCCTAGCATGATAAAGAAGATTCAAAGAGAGTGAGATGCCAGCTCCTTTCATTCAGTCAGTAGCTTCAAACATTTCTGGACGTTTTTCAATGGCAAAAATCAATGAATATTGTAAATGCACAAACAGTAATATCTCCACATTGCAAGGTGCAATTCTGAAATTTTTTGCTTTTTCCTGTTAATCCTAGCATGATAAAGAAGATTCAAAGAGAGTGAGATGCCAGCTCCTTTCATTCAGTCAGTAGCTTCAAACATTTCTGGTATATGAAAAACATGTTTTTCAATGGCAAAAATCAATGAATATTGTAAATGCACAAACAGTAATATCTCCACATTGCACGGTGCAATTCTGAAATTTTTAGCTTTTTCCTGTTAATCCTAGCATGATAAAGAAGATTCAAAGAGAGTGAGATGCCAGCTCCTTTCATTCAGTCAGTAGCTTCAAACATTTCTGGTATATGAAAAACATGTTTTTCAATGGCAAAAATCAATGAATATTGTAAATGCACAAACAGTAATATCTCCACATTGCACGGTGCAATTCTGAAATTTTTGCTTTTTCTTTTTAATCCTAGCATGATAAAGAAGATTCAAAGAGAGTGAGATGCCAGCTCCTTTCATTCAGTCAGTAGCTTCAAACATTTCTGGTATATGAAAAACATGTTTTTCAATGGCAAAAATCAATGAATATTGTAAATGCACAAACAGTAATATCTCCACATTGCAAGGTGCAATTCTGAAATTTTTAGCTTTTTCCTGTTAATCCTAGCATGATAAGAAGATTCAAAGAGAGTGAGATGCCAGCTCCTTTCATTCAGTCAGTAGCTTCAAACATTTCTGGTATATGAAAAACATGTTTTTCAAATGCAAAAATCAATGAATATTGTAAATGCACAAACAGTAATATCTCCACATTGCACGGTGCAATTCTGAAATTTTTAGCTTTTTCCTGTTAATCCTAGCATGATAAAGAAGATTCAAAGAGAGTGAGATGCCAGCTCCTTTCATTCAGTCAGTAGCTTCAAACATTTCTGGTATATGAAAAACATGTTTTTCAATGGCAAAAATCAATGAATATTGTAAATGCACAAACAGTAATATCTCCACATTGCACGGTGCAATTCTGAAATTTTTAGCTTTTTCCTGCTAATCCTAGCATGATAAAGAAGATTCAAAGAGAGTGAGATGCCAGCTCCTTTCATTCAGTCAGTAGCTTCAAACATTTCTGGTATATGAAAAACATGTTTTTCAATGGCAAAAATCAATGAATATTGTAAATGCACAAACAGTAATATCTCCACATTGCACGGTGCAATTCTGAAATTTTTTGCTTTTTCCTGCTAATCCTAGCATGATAAAGAAGATTCAAAGAGAGTGAGATGCCAGCTCCTTTCATTCAGTCAGTAGCTTCAAACATTTCTGGTATATGAAAAACATGTTTTTCAATGGCAAAAATCAATGAATATTGTAAATGCACAAACAGTAATATCTCCACATTGCACGGTGCAATTCTGAAATTTTTAGCTTTTTCCTGCTAATCCTAGCATGATAAAGAAGATTCAAAGAGAGTGAGATGCCAGCTCCTTTCATTCAGTCAGTAGCTTCAAACATTTCTGGTATATGAAAAACATGTTTTTCAATGGCAAAAATCAATGAATATTGTAAATGCACAAACAGTAATATCTCCACATTGCACGGTGCAATTCTGAAATTTTTAGCTTTTTCCTGTTAATCCTAGCATGATAAAGAAGATTCAAAGAGAGTGAGATGCCAGCTCCTTTCATTCAGTCAGTAGCTTCAAACATTTCTGGTATATGAAAAACATGTTTTTCAATGGCAAAAATCAATGAATATTGTAAATGCACAAACAGTAATATCTCCACATTGCACGGTGCAATTCTGAAATTTTTAGCTTTTTCTGTTAATCCTAGCATGATAAAGAAGATTCAAAGAGAGTGAGATGCCAGCTCCTTTCATTCAGTCAGTAGCTTCAAACATTTCTGGTATATGAAAAACATGTTTTTCAATGGCAAAAATCAATGAATATTGTAAATGCACAAACAGTAATATCTCCACATTGCAAGGTGCAATTCTGAAATTTTTTGCTTTTTCCTGCTAATCCTAGCATGATAAAGAAGATTCAAAGAGAGTGAGATGCCAGCTCCTTTCATTCAGTCAGTAGCTTCAAACATTTCTGGTATATGAAAAACATGTTTTTCAATGGCAAAAATCAATGAATATTGTAAATGCACAAACAGTAATATCTCCACATTGCAAGGTGCAATTCTGAAATTTTTAGCTTTTTCCTGTTAATCCTAGCATGATAAAGAAGATTCAAAGAGAGTGAGATGCCAGCTCCTTTCATTCAGTCAGTAGCTTCAAACATTTCTGGTATATGAAAAACATGTTTTTCAATGGCAAAAATCAATGAATATTGTAAATGCACAAACAGTAATATCTCCACATTGCAAGGTGCAATTCTGAAATTTTTTGCTTTTTCCTGCTAATCCTAGCATGATAAAGAAGATTCAAAGAGAGTGAGATGCCAGCTCCTTTCATTCAGTCAGTAGCTTCAAACATTTCTGGTATATGAAAAACATGTTTTTCAATGGCAAAAATCAATGAATATTGTAAATGCACAAACAGTAATATCTCCACATTGCAAGGTGCAATTCTGAAATTTTTTGCTTTTTCCTGTTAATCCTAGCATGATAAAGAAGATTCAAAGAGAGTGAGATGCCAGCTCCTTTCATTCAGTCAGTAGCTTCAAACATTTCTGGTATATGAAAAACATGTTTTTCAATGGCAAAAATCAATGAATATTGTAAATGCACAAACAGTAATATCTCCACATTGCAAGGTGCAATTCTGAAATTTTTAGCTTTTTCCTGTTAATCCTAGCATGATAAAGAAGATTCAAAGAGAGTGAGATGCCAGCTCCTTTCATTCAGTCAGTAGCTTCAAACATTTCTGGTATATGAAAAACATGTTTTTCAATGGCAAAAATCAATGAATATTGTAAATGCACAAACAGTAATATCTCCACATTGCACGGTGCAATTCTGAAATTTTTAGCTTTTTCCTGTTAATCCTAGCATGATAAAGAAGATTCAAAGAGAGTGAGATGCCAGCTCCTTTCATTCAGTCAGTAGCTCAAACATTTCTGGACGTTTTTCAATGGCAAAAATCAATGAATATTGTAAATGCACAAACAGTAATATCTCCACATTGCACGGTGCAATTCTGAAATTTTTTGCTTTTTCCTGTTAATCCTAGCATGATAAAGAAGATTCAAAGAGAGTGAGATGCCAGCTCCTTTCATTCAGTCAGTAGCTTCAAACATTTCTGGTATATGAAAAACATGTTTTTCAATGGCAAAAATCAATGAATATTGTAAATGCACAAACAGTAATATCTCCACATTGCAAGGTGCAATTCTGAAATTTTTTGCTTTTTCCTGCTAATCCTAGCATGATAAAGAAGATTCAAAGAGAGTGAGATGCCAGCTCCTTTCATTCAGTCAGTAGCTTCAAACATTTCTGGACGTTTTTCAATGGCAAAAATCAATGAATATTGTAAATGCACAAACAGTAATATCTCCACATTGCACGGTGCAATTCTGAAATTTTTAGCTTTTTCCTGTTAATCCTAGCATGATAAAGAAGATTCAAAGAGAGTGAGATGCCAGCTCCTTTCATTCAGTCAGTAGCTTCAAACATTTCTGGTATATGAAAAACATGTTTTTCAATGGCAAAAATCAATGAATATTGTAAATGCACAAACAGTAATATCTCCACATTGCAAGGTGCAATTCTGAAATTTTTTGCTTTTTCCTGCTAATCCTAGCATGATAAAGAAGATTCAAAGAGAGTGAGATGCCAGCTCCTTTCATTCAGTCAGTAGCTTCAAACATTTCTGGTATATGAAAAACATGTTTTTCAATGGCAAAAATCAATGAATATTGTAAATGCACAAACAGTAATATCTCCACATTGCACGGTGCAATTCTGAAATTTTTTGCTTTTTCCTGCTAATCCTAGCATGATAAAGAAGATTCAAAGAGAGTGAGATGCCAGCTCCTTTCATTCAGTCAGTAGCTTCAAACATTTCTGGTATATGAAAAACATGTTTTTCAATGGCAAAAATCAATGAATATTGTAAATGCACAAACAGTAATATCTCCACATTGCAAGGTGCAATTCTGAAATTTTTAGCTTTTTCCTGTTAATCCTAGCATGATAAAGAAGATTCAAAGAGCGTGAGATGCCAGCTCCTTTCATTCAGTCAGTAGCATCAAACATTTCTGGACGTTTTTCAATGGCAAAAATCAATGAATATTGTAAATGCACAAACAGTAATATCTCCACATTGCACGGTGCAATTCTGAAATTTTTAGCTTTTTCCTGTTAATCCTAGCATGATAAAGAAGATTCAAAGAGAGTGAGATGCCAGCTCCTTTCATTCAGTCAGTAGCTTCAAACATTTCTGGTATATGAAAAACATGTTTTTCAATGGCAAAAATCAATGAATATTGTAAATGCACAAACAGTAATATCTCCACATTGCACGGTGCAATTCTGAAATTTTTTGCTTTTTCCTGCTAATCCTAGCATGATAAAGAAGATTCAAAGAGAGTGAGATGCCAGCTCCTTTCATTCAGTCAGTAGCTTCAAACATTTCTGGACGTTTTTCAATGGCAAAAATCAATGAATATTGTAAATGCACAAACAGTAATATCTCCACATTGCACGGTGCAATTCTGAAATTTTTAGCTTTTTCCTGTTAATCCTAGCATGATAAAGAAGATTCAAAGAGAGTGAGATGCCAGCTCCTTTCATTCAGTCAGTAGCTTCAAACATTTCTGGTATATGAAAAACATGTTTTTCAATGGCAAAAATCAATGAATATTGTAAATGCACAAACAGTAATATCTCCACATTGCACGGTGCAATTCTGAAATTTTTTGCTTTTTCCTGCTAATCCTAGCATGATAAAGAAGATTCAAAGAGAGTGAGATGCTAGCTCCTTTCATTCAGTCAGTAGCTTCAAACATTTCTGGTATATGAAAAACATGTTTTTCAATGGCAAAAATCAATGAATATTGTAAATGCACAAACAGTAATATCTCCACATTGCAAGGTGCAATTCTGAAATTTTTAGCTTTTCCTGTTAATCCTAGCATGATAAAGAAGATTCAAAGAGAGTGAGATGCCAGCTCCTTTCATTCAGTCAGTAGCTTCAAACATTTCTGGTATATGAAAAACATGTTTTTCAATGGCAAAAATCAATGAATATTGTAAATGCACAAACAGTAATATCTCCACATTGCACGGTGCAATTCTGAAATTTTTTGCTTTTTCTCCTGTTAATCCTAGCATGATAAAGAAGATTCAAAGAGAGTGAGATGCCAGCTCCTTTCATTCAGTCAGTAGCTTCAAACATTTCTGGACGTTTTTCAATGGCAAAAATCAATGAATATTGTAAATGCACAAACAGTAATATCTCCACATTGCACGGTGCAATTCTGAAATTTTTTGCTTTTTCCTGTTAATCCTAGCATGATAAAGAAGATTCAAAGAGAGTGAGATGCCAGCTCCTTTCATTCAGTCAGTAGCTTCAAACATTTCTGGTATATGAAAAACATGTTTTTCAATGGCAAAAATCAATGAATATTGTAAATGCACAAACAGTAATATCTCCACATTGCACGGTGCAATTCTGAAATTTTTAGCTTTTTCCTGCTAATCCTAGCATGATAAAGAAGATTCAAAGAGAGTGAGATGCCAGCTCCTTTCATTCAGTCAGTAGCTTCAAACATTTCTGGTATATGAAAAACATGTTTTTCAATGGCAAAAATCAATGAATATTGTAAATGCACAAACAGTAATATCTCCACATTGCAAGGTGCAATTCTGAAATTTTTTGCTTTTTCCTGTTAATCCTAGCATGATAAATAAGATTCAAAGAGAGTGAGATGCCAGCTCCTTTCATTCAGTCAGTAGCTTCAAACATTTCTGGACGTTTTTCAATGGCAAAAATCAATGAATATTGTAAATGCACAAACAGTAATATCTCCACATTGCACGGTGCAATTCTGAAATTTTTAGCTTTTTCCTGTTAATCCTAGCATGATAAAGAAGATTCAAAGAGAGTGAGATGCCAGCTCCTTTCATTCAGTCAGTAGCTTCAAACATTTCTGGTATATGAAAAACATGTTTTTCAATGGCAAAAATCAATGAATATTGTAAATGCACAAACAGTAATATCTCCACATTGCAAGGTGCAATTCTGAAATTTTTTGCTTTTTCCTGTTAATCCTAGCATGATAAAGAAGATTCAAAGAGAGTGAGATGCCAGCTCCTTTCATTCAGTCAGTAGCTTCAAACATTTCTGGACGTTTTTCAATGGCAAAAATCAATGAATATTGTAAATGCACAAACAGTAATATCTCCACATTGCACGGTGCAATTCTGAAATTTTTAGCTTTTTCCTGTTAATCCTAGCATGATAAAGAAGATTCAAAGAGAGTGAGATGCCAGCTCCTTTCATTCAGTCAGTAGCTTCAAACATTTCTGGTATATGAAAAACATGTTTTTCAATGGCAAAAATCAATGAATATTGTAAATGCACAAACAGTAATATCTCCACATTGCAAGGTGCAATTCTGAAATTTTTTGCTTTTTCCTGCTAATCCTAGCATGATAAAGAAGATTCAAAGAGAGTGAGATGCCAGCTCCTTTCATTCAGTCAGTAGCTTCAAACATTTCTGGTATATGAAAAACATGTTTTTCAATGGCAAAAATCAATGAATATTGTAAATGCACAAACAGTAATATCTCCACATTGCAAGGTGCAATTCTGAAATTTTTTGCTTTTTCCTGCTAATCCTAGCATGATAAAGAAGATTCAAAGAGAGTGAGATGCCAGCTCCTTTCATTCAGTCAGTAGCTTCAAACATTTCTGGTATATGAAAAACATGTTTTTCAATGGCAAAAATCAATGAATATTGTAAATGCACAAACAGTAATATCTCCACATTGCAAGGTGCAATTCTGAAATTTTTTGCTTTTTCCTGTTAATCCTAGCATGATAAAGAAGATTCAAAGAGAGTGAGATGCCAGCTCCTTTCATTCAGTCAGTAGCTTCAAACATTTCTGGACTTTTTCAATGGCAAAAATCAATGAATATTGTAAATGCACAAACAGTAATATCTCCACATTGCAAGGTGCAATTCTGAAATTTTTTGCTTTTTCCTGCTAATCCTAGCATGATAAAGAAGATTCAAAGAGAGTGAGATGCCAGCTCCTTTCATTCAGTCAGTAGCTTCAAACATTTCTGGACGTTTTTCAATGGCAAAAATCAATGAATATTGTAAATGCACAAACAGTAATATCTCCACATTGCAAGGTGCAATTCTGAAATTTTTTGCTTTTTCCTGCTAATCCTAGCATGATAAAGAAGATTCAAAGAGAGTGAGATGCCAGCTCCTTTCATTCAGTCAGTAGCTTCAAACATTTCTGGTATATGAAAAACATGTTTTTCAATGGCAAAAATCAATGAATATTGTAAATGCACAAACAGTAATATCTCCACATTGCACGGTGCAATTCTGAAATTTTTAGCTTTTTCCTGTTAATCCTAGCATGATAAAGAAGATTCAAAGAGAGTGAGATGCCAGCTCCTTTCATTCAGTCAGTAGCTTCAAACATTTCTGGTATATGAAAAACATGTTTTTCAATGGCAAAAATCAATGAATATTGTAAATGCACAAACAGTAATATCTCCACATTGCAAGGTGCAATTCTGAAATTTTTTGCTTTTTCCTGCTAATCCTAGCATGATAAAGAAGATTCAAAGAGAGTGAGATGCCAGCTCCTTTCATTCAGTCAGTAGCTTCAAACATTTCTGGTATATGAAAAACATGTTTTTCAATGGCAAAAATCAATGAATATTGTAAATGCACAAACAGTAATATCTCCACATTGCACGGTGCAATTCTGAAATTTTTAGCTTTTTCCTGTTAATCCTAGCATGATAAAGAAGATTCAAAGAGAGTGAGATGCCAGCTCCTTTCATTCAGTCAGTAGCTTCAAACATTTCTGGTATATGAAAAACATGTTTTTCAATGGCAAAAATCAATGAATATTGTAAATGCACAAACAGTAATATCTCCACATTGCAAGGTGCAATTCTGAAATTTTTAGCTTTTTCCTGTTAATCCTAGCATGATAAAGAAGATTCAAAGAGAGTGAGATGCCAGCTCCTTTCATTCAGTCAGTAGCTTCAAACATTTCTGGACGTTTTTCAATGGCAAAAATCAATGAATATTGTAAATGCACAAACAGTAATATCTCCACATTGCACGGTGCAATTCTGAAATTTTTTGCTTTTTCCTGCTAATCCTAGCATGATAAAGAAGATTCAAAGAGAGTGAGATGCCAGCTCCTTTCATTCAGTCAGTAGCTTCAAACATTTCTGGTATATGAAAAACATGTTTTTCAATGGCAAAAATCAATGAATATTGTAAATGCACAAACAGTAATATCTCCACATTGCAAGGTGCAATTCTGAAATTTTTAGCTTTTTCCTGTTAATCCTAGCATGATAAAGAAGATTCAAAGAGAGTGAGATGCCAGCTCCTTTCATTCAGTCAGTAGCTTCAAACATTTCTGGACGTTTTTCAATGGCAAAAATCAATGAATATTGTAAATGCACAAACAGTAATATCTCCACATTGCACGGTGCAATTCTGAAATTTTTAGCTTTTTCCTGTTAATCCTAGCATGATAAAGAAGATTCAAAGAGAGTGAGATGCCAGCTCCTTTCATTCAGTCAGTAGCTTCAAACATTTCTGGTATATGAAAAACATGTTTTTCAATGGCAAAAATCAATGAATATTGTAAATGCACAAACAGTAATATCTCCACATTGCACGGTGCAATTCTGAAATTTTTTGCTTTTTCCTGCTAATCCTAGCATGATAAAGAAGATTCAAAGAGAGTGAGATGCCAGCTCCTTTCATTCAGTCAGTAGCTTCAAACATTTCTGGACGTTTTTCAATGGCAAAAATCAATGAATATTGTAAATGCACAAACAGTAATATCTCCACATTGCACGGTGCAATTCTGAAATTTTTAGCTTTTTCCTGTTAATCCTAGCATGATAAAGAAGATTCAAAGAGAGTGAGATGCCAGCTCCTTTCATTCAGTCAGTAGCTTCAAACATTTCTGGTATATGAAAAACATGTTTTTCAATGGCAAAAATCAATGAATATTGTAAATGCACAAACAGTAATATCTCCACATTGCACGGTGCAATTCTGAAATTTTTTGCTTTTTCCTGCTAATCCTAGCATGATAAAGAAGATTCAAAGAGAGTGAGATGCCAGCTCCTTTCATTCAGTCAGTAGCTTCAAACATTTCTGGTATATGAAAAACATGTTTTTCAATGGCAAAAATCAATGAATATTGTAAATGCACAAACAGTAATATCTCCACATTGCACGGTGCAATTCTGAAATTTTTAGCTTTTTCCTGTTAATCCTAGCATGATAAAGAAGATTCAAAGAGAGTGAGATGCCAGCTCCTTTCATTCAGTCAGTAGCTTCAAACATTTCTGGTATATGAAAAACATGTTTTTCAATGGCAAAAATCAATGAATATTGTAAATGCACAAACAGTAATATCTCCACATTGCAAGGTGCAATTCTGAAATTTTTTGCTTTTTCCTGTTAATCCTAGCATGATAAAGAAGATTCAAAGAGAGTGAGATGCCAGCTCCTTGCATTCAGTCAGTAGCTTCAAACATTTCTGGACGTTTTTCAATGGCAAAAATCAATGAATATTGTAAATGCACAAACAGTAATATCTCCACATTGCACGGTGCAATTCTGAAATTTTTTGCTTTTTCCTACTAATCCTAGCATGATAAAGAAGATTCAAAGAGAGTGAGATGCCAGCTCCTTTCATTCAGTCAGTAGCTTCAAACATTTCTGGTATATGAAAAACATGTTTTTCAATGGCAAAAATCAATGAATATTGTAAATGCACAAACAGTAATATCTCCACATTGCACGGTGCAATTCTGAAATTTTTAGCTTTTTCCTGCTAATCCTAGCATGATAAAGAAGATTCAAAGAGAGTGAGATGCCAGCTCCTTTCATTCAGTCAGTAGCTTCAAACATTTCTGGTATATGAAAAACATGTTTTTCAATGGCAAAAATCAATGAATATTGTAAATGCACAAACAGTAATATCTCCACATTGCACGGTGCAATTCTGAAATTTTTAGCTTTTTCCTGTTAATCCTAGCATGATAAAGAAGATTCAAAGAGAGTGAGATGCCAGCTCCTTTCATTCAGTCAGTAGCTTCAAACATTTCTGGACGTTTTTCAATGGCAAAAATCAATGAATATTGTAAATGCACAAACAGTAATATCTCCACATTGCACGGTGCAATTCTGAAATTTTTTGCTTTTTCCTGCTAATCCTAGCATGATAAAGAAGATTCAAAGAGAGTGAGATGCCAGCTCCTTTCATTCAGTCAGTAGCTTCAAACATTTCTGGTATATGAAAAACATGTTTTTCAATGGCAAAAATCAATGAATATTGTAAATGCACAAACAGTAATATCTCCACATTGCAAGGTGCAATTCTGAAATTTTTTGCTTTTTCCTGCTAATCCTAGCATGATAAAGAAGATTCAAAGAGAGTGAGATGCCAGCTCCTTTCATTCAGTCAGTAGCTTCAAACATTTCTGGTATATGAAAAACATGTTTTTCAATGGCAAAAATCAATGAATATTGTAAATGCACAAACAGTAATATCTCCACATTGCACGGTGCAATTCTGAAATTTTTTGCTTTTTCCTGCTAATCCTAGCATGATAAAGAAGATTCAAAGAGAGTGAGATGCCAGCTCCTTTCATTCAGTCAGTAGCTTCAAACATTTCTGGTATATGAAAAACATGTTTTTCAATGGCAAAAATCAATGAATATTGTAAATGCACAAACAGTAATATCTCCACATTGCACGGTGCAATTCTGAAATTTTTAGCTTTTTCCTGCTAATCCTAGCATGATAAAGAAGATTCAAAGAGAGTGAGATGCCAGCTCCTTTCATTCAGTCAGTAGCTTCAAACATTTCTGGTATATGAAAAACATGTTTTTCAATGGCAAAAATCAATGAATATTGTAAATGCACAAACAGTAATATCTCCACATTGCAAGGTGCAATTCTGAAATTTTTAGCTTTTTCCTGTTAATCCTAGCATGATAAAGAAGATTCAAAGAGAGTGAGATGCCAGCTCCTTTCATTCAGTCAGTAGCTTCAAACATTTCTGGACGTTTTTCAATGGCAAAAATCAATGAATATTGTAAATGCACAAACAGTAATATCTCCACATTGCACGGTGCAATTCTGAAATTTTTAGCTTTTTCCTGTTAATCCTAGCATGATAAAGAAGATTCAAAGAGAGTGAGATGCCAGCTCCTTTCATTCAGTCAGTAGCTTCAAACATTTCTGGTATATGAAAAACATGTTTTTCAATGGCAAAAATCAATGAATATTGTAAATGCACAAACAGTAATATCTCCACATTGCACGGTGCAATTCTGAAATTTTTAGCTTTTTCCTGTTAATCCTAGCATGATAAAGAAGATTCAAAGAGAGTGAGATGCCAGCTCCTTTCATTCAGTCAGTAGCTTCAAACATTTCTGGTATATGAAAAACATGTTTTTCAATGGCAAAAATCAATGAATATTGTAAATGCACAAACAGTAATATCTCCACATTGCACGGTGCAATTCTGAAATTTTTTGCTTTTTCCTGCTAATCCTAGCATGATAAAGAAGATTCAAAGAGAGTGAGATGCCAGCTCCTTTCATTCAGTCAGTAGCTTCAAACATTTCTGGTATATGAAAAACATGTTTTTCAATGGCAAAAATCAATGAATATTGTAAATGCACAAACAGTAATATCTCCACATTGCACGGTGCAATTCTGAAATTTTTAGCTTTTTCCTGTTAATCCTAGCATGATAAAGAAGATTCAAAGAGAGTGAGATGCCAGCTCCTTTCATTCAGTCAGTAGCTTCAAACATTTCTGGTATATGAAAAACATGTTTTTCAATGGCAAAAATCAATGAATATTGTAAATGCACAAACAGTAATATCTCCACATTGCACGGTGCAATTCTGAAATTTTTTGCTTTTTCCTGCTAATCCTAGCATGATAAAGAAGATTCAAAGAGAGTGAGATGCCAGCTCCTTTCATTCAGTCAGTAGCTTCAAACATTTCTGGTATATGAAAAACATGTTTTTCAATGGCAAAAATCAATGAATATTGTAAATGCACAAACAGTAATATCTCCACATTGCAAGGTGCAATTCTGAAATTTTTAGCTTTTTCCTGTTAATCCTAGCATGATAAAGAAGATTCAAAGAGAGTGAGATGCCAGCTCCTTTCATTCAGTCAGTAGCTTCAAACATTTCTGGTATATGAAAAACATGTTTTTCAATGGCAAAAATCAATGAATATTGTAAATGCACAAACAGTAATATCTCCACATTGCACGGTGCAATTCTGAAATTTTTAGCTTTTTCCTGTTAATCCTAGCATGATAAAGAAGATTCAAAGAGAGTGAGATGCCAGCTCCTTTCATTCAGTCAGTAGCTTCAAACATTTCTGGTATATGAAAAACATGTTTTTCAATGGCAAAAATCAATGAATATTGTAAATGCACAAACAGTAATATCTCCACATTGCACGGTGCAATTCTGAAATTTTTTGCTTTTTCCTGCTAATCCTAGCATGATAAAGAAGATTCAAAGAGAGTGAGATGCCAGCTCCTTTCATTCAGTCAGTAGCTTCAAACATTTCTGGTATATGAAAAACATGTTTTTCAATGGCAAAAATCAATGAATATTGTAAATGCACAAACAGTAATATCTCCACATTGCACGGTGCAATTCTGAAATTTTTTGCTTTTTCCTGTTAATCCTAGCATGATAAAGAAGATTCAAAGAGAGTGAGATGCCAGCTCCTTTCATTCAGTCAGTAGCTTCAAACATTTCTGGTATATGAAAAACATGTTTTTCAATGGCAAAAATCAATGAATATTGTAAATGCACAAACAGTAATATCTCCACATTGCACGGTGCAATTCTGAAATTTTTTGCTTTTTCCTGCTAATCCTAGCATGATAAAGAAGATTCAAAGAGAGTGAGATGCCAGCTCCTTTCATTCAGTCAGTAGCTTCAAACATTTCTGGTATATGAAAAACATGTTTTTCAATGGCAAAAATCAATGAATATTGTAAATGCACAAACAGTAATATCTCCACATTGCAAGGTGCAATTCTGAAATTTTTAGCTTTTTCCTGTTAATCCTAGCATGATAAAGAAGATTCAAAGAGAGTGAGATGCCAGCTCCTTTCATTCAGTCAGTAGCTTCAAACATTTCTGGTATATGAAAAACATGTTTTTCAATGGCAAAAATCAATGAATATTGTAAATGCACAAACAGTAATATCTCCACATTGCACGGTGCAATTCTGAAATTTTTAGCTTTTTCCTGTTAATCCTAGCATGATAAAGAAGATTCAAAGAGAGTGAGATGCCAGCTCCTTTCATTCAGTCAGTAGCTTCAAACATTTCTGGTATATGAAAAACATGTTTTTCCATGGCAAAAATCAATGAATATTGTAAATGCACAAACAGTAATATCTCCACATTGCACGGTGCAATTCTGAAATTTTTTGCTTTTTCCTGCTAATCCTAGCATGATAAAGAAGATTCAAAGAGAGTGAGATGCCAGCTCCTTTCATTCAGTCAGTAGCTTCAAACATTTCTGGTATATGAAAAACATGTTTTTCAATGGCAAAAATCAATGAATATTGTAAATGCACAAACAGTAATATCTCCACATTGCACGGTGCAATTCTGAAATTTTTAGCTTTTTCCTGTTAATCCTAGCATGATAAAGAAGATTCAAAGAGAGTGAGATGCCAGCTCCTTTCATTCAGTCAGTAGCTTCAAACATTTCTGGTATATGAAAAACATGTTTTTCAATGGCAAAAATCAATGAATATTGTAAATGCACAAACAGTAATATCTCCACATTGCACGGTGCAATTCTGAAATTTTTTGCTTTTTCCTGTTAATCCTAGCATGATAAAGAAGATTCAAAGAGAGTGAGATGCCAGCTCCTTTCATTCAGTCAGTAGCTTCAAACATTTCTGGACGTTTTTCAATGGCAAAAATCAATGAATATTGTAAATGCACAAACAGTAATATCTCCACATTGCACGGTGCAATTCTGAAATTTTTAGCTTTTTCCTGTTAATCCTAGCATGATAAAGAAGATTCAAAGAGAGTGAGATGCCAGCTCCTTTCATTCAGTCAGTAGCTTCAAACATTTCTGGTATATGAAAAACATGTTTTTCAATGGCAAAAATCAATGAATATTGTAAATGCACAAACAGTAATATCTCCACATTGCAAGGTGCAATTCTAAAATTTTTTGCTTTTTCCTGTTAATCCTAGCATGATAAAGAAGATTCAAAGAGAGTGAGATGCCAGCTCCTTTCATTCAGTCAGTAGCTTCAAACATTTCTGGACGTTTTTCAATGGCAAAAATCAATGAATATTGTAAATGCACAAACAGTAATATCTCCACATTGCACGGTGCAATTCTGAAATTTTTAGCTTTTTCCTGTTAATCCTAGCATGATAAAGAAGATTCAAAGAGAGTGAGATGCCAGCTCCTTTCATTCAGTCAGTAGCTTCAAACATTTCTGGTATATGAAAAACATGTTTTTCAATGGCAAAAATCAATGAATATTGTAAATGCACAAACAGTAATATCTCCACATTGCAAGGTGCAATTCTGAAATTTTTTGCTTTTTCCTGCTAATCCTAGCATGATAAAGAAGATTCAAAGAGAGTGAGATGCCAGCTCCTTTCATTCAGTCAGTAGCTTCAAACATTTCTGGTATATGAAAAACATGTTTTTCAATGGCAAAAATCAATGAATATTGTAAATGCACAAACAGTAATATCTCCACATTGCAAGGTGCAATTCTGAAATTTTTTGCTTTTTCCTGCTAATCCTAGCATGATAAAGAAGATTCAAAGAGAGTGAGATGCCAGCTCCTTTCATTCAGTCAGTAGCTTCAAACATTTCTGGTATATGAAAAACATGTTTTTCAATGGCAAAAATCAATGAATATTGTAAATGCACAAACAGTAATATCTCCACATTGCAAGGTGCAATTCTGAAATTTTTTGCTTTTTCCTGTTAATCCTAGCATGATAAAGAAGATTCAAAGAGAGTGAGATGCCAGCTCCTTTCATTCAGTCAGTAGCTTCAAACATTTCTGGACGTTTTTCAATGGCAAAAATCAATGAATATTGTAAATGCACAAACAGTAATATCTCCACATTGCAAGGTGCAATTCTGAAATTTTTTGCTTTTTCCTGCTAATTCTAGCATGATAAAGAAGATTCAAAGAGAGTGAGATGCCAGCTCCTTTCATTCAGTCAGTAGCTTCAAACATTTCTGGACGTTTTTCAATGGCAAAAATCAATGAATATTGTAAATGCACAAACAGTAATATCTCCACATTGCAAGGTGCAATTCTGAAATTTTTTGCTTTTTCCTGCTAATCCTAGCATGATAAAGAAGATTCAAAGAGAGTGAGATGCCAGCTCCTTTCATTCAGTCAGTAGCTTCAAACATTTCTGGTATATGAAAAACATGTTTTTCAATGGCAAAAATCAATGAATATTGTAAATGCACAAACAGTAATATCTCCACATTGCACGGTGCAATTCTGAAATTTTTAGCTTTTTCCTGTTAATCCTAGCATGATAAAGAAGATTCAAAGAGAGTGAGATGCCAGCTCCTTTCATTCAGTCAGTAGCTTCAAACATTTCTGGTATATGAAAAACATGTTTTTCAATGGCAAAAATCAATGAATATTGTAAATGCACAAACAGTAATATCTCCACATTGCAAGGTGCAATTCTGAAATTTTTTGCTTTTTCCTGCTAATCCTAGCATGATAAAGAAGATTCAAAGAGAGTGAGATGCCAGCTCCTTTCATTCAGTCAGTAGCTTCAAACATTTCTGGTATATGAAAAACATGTTTTTCAATGGCAAAAATCAATGAATATTGTAAATGCACAAACAGTAATATCTCCACATTGCACGGTGCAATTCTGAAATTTTTAGCTTTTTCCTGTTAATCCTAGCATGATAAAGAAGATTCAAAGAGAGTGAGATGCCAGCTCCTTTCATTCAGTCAGTAGCTTCAAACATTTCTGGACGTTTTTCAATGGCAAAAATCAATGAATATTGTAAATGCACAAACAGTAATATCTCCACATTGCACGGTGCAATTCTGAAATTTTTTGCTTTTTCCTGTTAATCCTAGCATGATAAAGAAGATTCAAAGAGAGTGAGATGCCAGCTCCTTTCATTCAGTCAGTAGCTTCAAACATTTCTGGTATATGAAAAACATGTTTTTCAATGGCAAAAATCAATGAATATTGTAAATGCACAAACAGTAATATCTCCACATTGCACGGTGCAATTCTGAAATTTTTAGCTTTTTCCTGTTAATCCTAGCATGATAAAGAAGATTCAAAGAGAGTGAGATGCCAGCTCCTTTCATTCAGTCAGTAGCTTCAAACATTTCTGGTATATGAAAAACATGTTTTTCAATGGCAAAAATCAATGAATATTGTAAATGCACAAACAGTAATATCTCCACATTGCACGGTGCAATTCTGAAATTTTTTGCTTTTTCCTGCTAATCCTAGCATGATAAAGAAGATTCAAAGAGAGTGAGATGCCAGCTCCTTTCATTCAGTCAGTAGCTTCAAACATTTCTGGTATATGAAAAACATGTTTTTCAATGGCAAAAATCAATGAATATTGTAAATGCACAAACAGTAATATCTCCACATTGCAAGGTGCAATTCTGAAATTTTTAGCTTTTTCCTGTTAATCCTAGCATGATAAAGAAGATTCAAAGAGAGTGAGATGCCAGCTCCTTTCATTCAGTCAGTAGCTTCAAACATTTCTGGTATATGAAAAACATGTTTTTCAATGGCAAAAATCAATGAATATTGTAAATGCACAAACAGTAATATCTCCACATTGCACGGTGCAATTCTGAAATTTTTAGCTTTTTCCTGTTAATCCTAGCATGATAAAGAAGATTCAAAGAGAGTGAGATGCCAGCTCCTTTCATTCAGTCAGTAGCTTCAAACATTTCTGGTATATGAAAAACATGTTTTTCAATGGCAAAAATCAATGAATATTGTAAATGCACAAACAGTAATATCTCCACATTGCAAGGTGCAATTCTGAAATTTTTTGCTTTTTCCTGCTAATCCTAGCATGATAAAGAAGATTCAAAGAGAGTGAGATGCCAGCTCCTTTCATTCAGTCAGTAGCTTCAAACATTTCTGGACGTTTTTCAATGGCAAAAATCAATGAATATTGTAAATGCACAAACAGTAATATCTCCACATTGCACGGTGCAATTCTGAAATTTTTAGCTTTTTCCTGTTAATCCTAGCATGATAAAGAAGATTCAAAGAGAGTGAGATGCCAGCTCCTTTCATTCAGTCAGTAGCTTCAAACATTTCTGGTATATGAAAAACATGTTTTTCAATGGCAAAAATCAATGAATATTGTAAATGCACAAACAGTAATATCTCCACATTGCAAGGTGCAATTCTGAAATTTTTTGCTTTTTCCTGTTAATCCTAGCATGATAAAGAAGATTCAAAGAGAGTGAGATGCCAGCTCCTTTCATTCAGTCAGTAGCTTCAAACATTTCTGGACGTTTTTCAATGGCAAAAATCAATGAATATTGTAAATGCACAAACAGTAATATCTCCACATTGCACGGTGCAATTCTGAAATTTTTAGCTTTTTCCTGTTAATCCTAGCATGATAAAGAAGATTCAAAGAGAGTGAGATGCCAGCTCCTTTCATTCAGTCAGTAGCTTCAAACATTTCTGGTATATGAAAAACATGTTTTTCAATGGCAAAAATCAATGAATATTGTAAATGCACAAACAGTAATATCTCCACATTGCACGGTGCAATTCTGAAATTTTTTGCTTTTTCCTGTTAATCCTAGCATGATAAAGAAGATTCAAAGAGAGTGAGATGCCAGCTCCTTTCATTCAGTCAGTAGCTTCAAACATTTCTGGTATATGAAAAACATGTTTTTCAATGGCAAAAATCAATGAATATTGTAAATGCACAAACAGTAATATCTCCACATTGCAAGGTGCAATTCTGAAATTTTTTGCTTTTTCCTGCTAATCCTAGCATGATAAAGAAGATTCAAAGAGAGTGAGATGCCAGCTCCTTTCATTCAGTCAGTAGCTTCAAACATTTCTGGTATATGAAAAACATGTTTTTCAATGGCAAAAATCAATGAATATTGTAAATGCACAAACAGTAATATCTCCACATTGCACGGTGCAATTCTGAAATTTTTAGCTTTTTCCTGTTAATCCTAGCATGATAAAGAAGATTCAAAGAGAGTGAGATGCCAGCTCCTTTCATTCAGTCAGTAGCTTCAAACATTTCTGGTATATGAAAAACATGTTTTTCAATGGCAAAAATCAATGAATATTGTAAATGCACAAACAGTAATAACTCCACATTGCACGGTGCAATTCTGAAATTTTTTGCTTTTTCCTGCTAATCCTAGCATGATAAAGAAGATTCAAAGAGAGTGAGATGCCAGCTCCTTTCATTCAGTCAGTAGCTTCAAACATTTCTGGTATATGAAAAACATGTTTTTCAATGGCAAAAATCAATGAATATTGTAAATGCACAAACAGTAATATCTCCACATTTCACGGTGCAATTCTGAAATTTTTAGCTTTTTCCTGTTAATCCTAGCATGATAAAGAAGATTCAAAGAGAGTGAGATGCCAGCTCCTTTCATTCAGTCAGTAGCTTCAAACATTTCTGGTATATGAAAAACATGTTTTTCAATGGCAAAAATCAATGAATATTGTAAATGCACAAACAGTAATATCTCCACATTGCAAGGTGCAATTCTGAAATTTTTAGCTTTTTCCTGCTAATCCCAGCATGATAAAGAAGATTCAAAGAGAGTGAGATGCCAGCTCCTTTCATTCAGTCAGTAGCTTCAAACATTTCTGGACGTTTTTCAATGGCAAAAATCAATGAATATTGTAAATGCACAAACAGTAATATCTCCACATTGCACGGTGCAATTCTGAAATTTTTAGCTTTTTCCTGCTAATCCTAGCATGATAAAGAAGATTCAAAGAGAGTGAGATGCCAGCTCCTTTCATTCAGTCAGTAGTTTCAAACATTTCTGGTATATGAAAAACGTGTTTTTCAATGGCAAAAATCAATGAATATTGTAAATGCACAAACAGTAATATCTCCACATTGCACGGTGCAATTCTGAAATTTTTTGCTTTTTCCTGTTAATCCTAGCATGATAAAGAAGATTCAAAGAGAGTGAGATGCCAGCTCCTTTCATTCAGTCAGTAGCTTCAAACATTTCTGGTATATGAAAAACATGTTTTTCAATGGCAAAAATCAATGAATATTGTAAATGCACAAACAGTAATATCTCCACATTGCACGGTGCAATTCTGAAATTTTTAGCTTTTTCCTGTTAATCCTAGCATGATAAAGAAGATTCAAAGAGAGTGAGATGCCAGCTCCTTTCATTCAGTCAGTAGCTTCAAACATTTCTGGACGTTTTTCAATGGCAAAAATCAATGAATATTGTAAATGCACAAACAGTAATATCTCCACATTGCAAGGTGCAATTCTGAAATTTTTTGCTTTTTCCTGTTAATCCTAGCATGATAAAGAAGATTCAAAGAGAGTGAGATGCCAGCTCCTTTCATTCAGTCAGTAGCTTCAAACATTTCTGGTATATGAAAAACATGTTTTTCAATGGCAAAAATCAATGAATATTGTAAATGCACAAACAGTAATATCTCCACATTGCAAGGTGCAATTCTGAAATTTTTTGCTTTTTCCTGTTAATCCTAGCATGATAAAGAAGATTCAAAGAGAGTGAGATGCCAGCTCCTTTCATTCAGTCAGTAGCTTCAAACATTTCTGGACGTTTTTCAATGGCAAAAATCAATGAATATTGTAAATGCACAAACAGTAATATCTCCACATTGCACGGTGCAATTCTGAAATTTTTAGCTTTTTCCTGTTAATCCTAGCATGATAAAGAAGATTCAAAGAGAGTGAGATGCCAGCTCCTTTCATTCAGTCAGTAGCTTCAAACATTTCTGGTATATGAAAAACATGTTTTTCAATGGCAAAAATCAATGAATATTGTAAATGCACAAACAGTAATATCTCCACATTGCACGGTGCAATTCTGAAATTTTTTGCTTTTTCCTGTTAATCCTAGCATGATAAAGAAGATTCAAAGAGAGTGAGATGCCAGCTCCTTTCATTCAGTCAGTAGCTTCAAACATTTCTGGTATATGAAAAACATGTTTTTCAATGGCAAAAATCAATGAATATTGTAAATGCACAAACAGTAATATCTCCACATTGCAAGGTGCAATTCTGAAATTTTTTGCTTTTTCCTGCTAATCCTAGCATGATAAAGAAGATTCAAAGAGAGTGAGATGCCAGCTCCTTTCATTCAGTCAGTAGCTTCAAACATTTCTGGTATATGAAAAACATGTTTTTCAATGGCAAAAATCAATGAATATTGTAAATGCACAAACAGTAATATCTCCACATTGCACGGTGCAATTCTGAAATTTTTAGCTTTTTCCTGTTAATCCTAGCATGATAAAGAAGATTCAAAGAGAGTGAGATGCCAGCTCCTTTCATTCAGTCAGTAGCTTCAAACATTTCTGGTATATGAAAAACATGTTTTTCAATGGCAAAAATCAATGAATATTGTAAATGCACAAACAGTAATATCTCCACATTGCACGGTGCAATTCTGAAATTTTTTGCTTTTTCCTGCCAATCCTAGCATGATAAAGAAGATTCAAAGAGAGTGAGATGCCAGCTCCTTTCATTCAGTCAGTAGCTTCAAACATTTCTGGTATATGAAAAACATGTTTTTCAATGGCAAAAATCAATGAATATTGTAAATGCACAAACAGTAATATCTCCACATTGCACGGTGCAATTCTGAAATTTTTAGCTTTTTCCTGTTAATCCTAGCATGATAAAGAAGATTCAAAGAGAGTGAGATGCCAGCTCCTTTCATTCAGTCAGTAGCTTCAAACATTTCTGGTATATGAAAAACATGTTTTCAATGGCAAAAATCAATGAATATTGTAAATGCACAAACAGTAATATCTCCACATTGCAAGGTGCAATTCTGAAATTTTTAGCTTTTTCCTGCTAATCCTAGCATGATAAAGAAGATTCAAAGAGAGTGAGATGCCAGCTCCTTTCATTCAGTCAGTAGCTTCAAACATTTCTGGACGTTTTTCAATGGCAAAAATCAATGAATATTGTAAATGCACAAACAGTAATATCTCCACATTGCACGGTGCAATTCTGAAATTTTTAGCTTTTTCCTGCTAATCCTAGCATGATAAAGAAGATTCAAAGAGAGTGAGATGCCAGCTCCTTTCATTCAGTCAGTAGCTTCAAACATTTCTGGTATATGAAAAACATGTTTTTCAATGGCAAAAATCAATGAATATTGTAAATGCACAAACAGTAATATCTCCACATTGCACGGTGCAATTCTGAAATTTTTTGCTTTTTCCTGTTAATCCTAGCATGATAAAGAAGATTCAAAGAGAGTGAGATGCCAGCTCCTTTCATTCAGTCAGTAGCTTCAAACATTTCTGGTATATGAAAAACATGTTTTTCAATGGCAAAAATCAATGAATATTGTAAATGCACAAACAGTAATATCTCCACATTGCACGGTGCAATTCTGAAATTTTTAGCTTTTTCCTGTTAATCCTAGCATGATAAAGAAGATTCAAAGAGAGTGAGATGCCAGCTCCTTTCATTCAGTCAGTAGCTTCAAACATTTCTGGACGTTTTTCAATGGCAAAAATCAATGAATATTGTAAATGCACAAACAGTAATATCTCCACATTGCAAGGTGCAATTCTGAAATTTTTTGCTTTTTCCTGTTAATCCTAGCATGATAAAGAAGATTCAAAGAGAGTGAGATGCCAGCTCCTTTCATTCAGTCAGTAGCTTCAAACATTTCTGGTATATGAAAAACATGTTTTTCAATGGCAAAAATCAATGAATATTGTAAATGCACAAACAGTAATATCTCCACATTGCACGGTGCAATTCTGAAATTTTTAGCTTTTTCCTGTTAATCCTAGCATGATAAAGAAGATTCAAAGAGAGTGAGATGCCAGCTCCTTTCATTCAGTCAGTAGCTTCAAACATTTCTGGTATATGAAAAACATGTTTTTCAATGGCAAAAATCAATGAATATTGTAAATGCACAAACAGTAATATCTCCACATTGCACGGTGCAATTCTGAAATTTTTTGCTTTTTCTTTTTAATCCTAGCATGATAAAGAAGATTCAAAGAGAGTGAGATGCCAGCTCCTTTCATTCAGTCAGTAGCTTCAAACATTTCTGGTATATGAAAAACATGTTTTTCAATGGCAAAAATCAATGAATATTGTAAATGCACAAACAGTAATATCTCCACATTGCAAGGTGCAATTCTGAAATTTTTAGCTTTTTCCTGTTAATCCTAGCATGATAAAGAAGATTCAAAGAGAGTGAGATGCCAGCTCCTTTCATTCAGTCAGTAGCTTCAAACATTTCTGGTATATGAAAAACATGTTTTTCAATGGCAAAAATCAATGAATATTGTAAATGCACAAACAGTAATATCTCCACATTGCACGGTGCAATTCTGAAATTTTTAGCTTTTTCCTGTTAATCCTAGCATGATAAAGAAGATTCAAAGAGAGTGAGATGCCAGCTCCTTTCATTCAGTCAGTAGCTTCAAACATTTCTGGTATATGAAAAACATGTTTTTCAATGGCAAAAATCAATGAATATTGTAAATGCACAAACAGTAATATCTCCACATTGCACGGTGCAATTCTGAAATTTTTAGCTTTTTCCTGCTAATCCTAGCATGATAAAGAAGATTCAAAGAGAGTGAGATGCCAGCTCCTTTCATTCAGTCAGTAGCTTCAAACATTTCTGGTATATGAAAAACATGTTTTTCAATGGCAAAAATCAATGAATATTGTAAATGCACAAACAGTAATATCTCCACATTGCACGGTGCAATTCTGAAATTTTTTGCTTTTTCCTGCTAATCCTAGCATGATAAAGAAGATTCAAAGAGAGTGAGATGCCAGCTCCTTTCATTCAGTCAGTAGCTTCAAACATATCTGGTATATGAAAAACATGTTTTTCAATGGCAAAAATCAATGAATATTGTAAATGCACAAACAGTAATATCTCCACATTGCACGGTGCAATTCTGAAATTTTTAGCTTTTTCCTGCTAATCCTAGCATGATAAAGAAGATTCAAAGAGAGTGAGATGCCAGCTCCTTTCATTCAGTCAGTAGCTTCAAACATTTCTGGTATATGAAAAACATGTTTTTCAATGGCAAAAATCAATGAATATTGTAAATGCACAAACAGTAATATCTCCACATTGCACGGTGCAATTCTGAAATTTTTAGCTTTTTCCTGTTAATCCTAGCATGATAAAGAAGATTCAAAGAGAGTGAGATGCCAGCTCCTTTCATTCAGTCAGTAGCTTCAAACATTTCTGGTATATGAAAAACATGTTTTTCAATGGCAAAAATCAATGAATATTGTAAATGCACAAACAGTAATATCTCCACATTGCACGGTGCAATTCTGAAATTTTTAGCTTTTTCCTGTTAATCCTAGCATGATAAAGAAGATTCAAAGAGAGTGAGATGCCAGCTCCTTTCATTCAGTCAGTAGCTTCAAACATTTCTGGTATATGAAAAACATGTTTTTCAATGGCAAAAATCAATGAATATTGTAAATGCACAAACAGTAATATCTCCACATTGCAAGGTGCAATTCTGAAATTTTTTGCTTTTTCCTGCTAATCCTAGCATGATAAAGAAGATTCAAAGAGAGTGAGATGCCAGCTCCTTTCATTCAGTCAGTAGCTTCAAACATTTCTGGTATATGAAAAACATGTTTTTCAATGGCAAAAATCAATGAATATTGTAAATGCACAAACAGTAATATCTCCACATTGCAAGGTGCAATTCTGAAATTTTTTGCTTTTTCCTGTTAATCCTAGCATGATAAAGAAGATTCAAAGAGAGTGAGATGCCAGCTCCTTTCATTCAGTCAGTAGCTTCAAACATTTCTGGTATATGAAAAACATGTTTTTCAATGGCAAAAATCAATGAATATTGTAAATGCACAAACAGTAATATCTCCACATTGCAAGGTGCAATTCTGAAATTTTTTGCTTTTTCCTGCTAATCCTAGCATGATAAAGAAGATTCAAAGAGAGTGAGATGCCAGCTCCTTTCATTCAGTCAGTAGCTTCAAACATTTCTGGTATATGAAAAACATGTTTTTCAATGGCAAAAATCAATGAATATTGTAAATGCACAAACAGTAATATCTCCACATTGCAAGGTGCAATTCTGAAATTTTTTGCTTTTTCCTGTTAATCCTAGCATGATAAAGAAGATTCAAAGAGAGTGAGATGCCAGCTCCTTTCATTCAGTCAGTAGCTTCAAACATTTCTGGTATATGAAAAACATGTTTTTCAATGGCAAAAATCAATGAATATTGTAAATGCACAAACAGTAATATCTCCACATTGCAAGGTGCAATTCTGAAATTTTTAGCTTTTTCCTGTTAATCCTAGCATGATAAAGAAGATTCAAAGAGAGTGAGATGCCAGCTCCTTTCATTCAGTCAGTAGCTTCAAACATTTCTGGTATATGAAAAACATGTTTTTCAATGGCAAAAATCAATGAATATTGTAAATGCACAAACAGTAATATCTCCACATTGCACGGTGCAATTCTGAAATTTTTAGCTTTTTCCTGTTAATCCTAGCATGATAAAGAAGATTCAAAGAGAGTGAGATGCCAGCTCCTTTCATTCAGTCAGTAGCTTCAAACATTTCTGGACGTTTTTCAATGGCAAAAATCAATGAATATTGTAAATGCACAAACAGTAATATCTCCACATTGCACGGTGCAATTCTGAAATTTTTTGCTTTTTCCTGTTAATCCTAGCATGATAAAGAAGATTCAAAGAGAGTGAGATGCCAGCTCCTTTCATTCAGTCAGTAGCTTCAAACATTTCTGGACGTTTTTCAATGGCAAAAATCAATGAATATTGTAAATGCACAAACAGTAATATCTCCACATTGCACGGTGCAATTCTGAAATTTTTAGCTTTTTCCTGTTAATCCTAGCATGATAAAGAAGATTCAAAGAGTGAGATGCCAGCTCCTTTCATTCAGTCAGTAGCTTCAAACATTTCTGGTATATGAAAAACATGTTTTTCAATGGCAAAAATCAATGAATATTGTAAATGCACAAACAGTAATATCTCCACATTGCAAGGTGCAATTCTGAAATTTTTTGCTTTTTCCTGCTAATCCTAGCATGATAAAGAAGATTCAAAGAGAGTGAGATGCCAGCTCCTTTCATTCAGTCAGTAGCTTCAAACATTTCTGGTATATGAAAAACATGTTTTTCAATGGCAAAAATCAATGAATATTGTAAATGCACAAACAGTAATATCTCCACATTGCACGGTGCAATTCTGAAATTTTTTGCTTTTTCCTGCTAATCCTAGCATGATAAAGAAGATTCAAAGAGAGTGAGATGCCAGCTCCTTTCATTCAGTCAGTAGCTTCAAACATTTCTGGTATATGAAAAACATGTTTTTCAATGGCAAAAATCAATGAATATTGTAAATGCACAAACAGTAATATCTCCACATTGCACGGTGCAATTCTGAAATTTTTAGCTTTTTCCTGTTAATCCTAGCATGATAAAGAAGATTCAAAGAGAGTGAGATGCCAGCTCCTTTCATTCAGTCAGTAGCTTCAAACATTTCTGGACGTTTTTCAATGGCAAAAATCAATGAATATTGTAAATGCACAAACAGTAATATCTCCACATTGCAAGGTGCAATTCTGAAATTTTTTGCTTTTTCCTGCTAATCCTAGCATGATAAAGAAGATTCAAAGAGAGTGAGATGCCAGCTCCTTTCATTCAGTCAGTAGCTTCAAACATTTCTGGTATATGAAAAACATGTTTTTCAATGGCAAAAATCAATGAATATTGTAAATGCACAAACAGTAATATCTCCACATTGCAAGGTGCAATTCTGAAATTTTTAGCTTTTTCCTGTTAATCCTAGCATGATAAAGAAGATTCAAAGAGAGTGAGATGCCAGCTCCTTTCATTCAGTCAGTAGCTTCAAACATTTCTGGACGTTTTTCAATGGCAAAAATCAATGAATATTGTAAATGCACAAACAGTAATATCTCCACATTGCACGGTGCAATTCTGAAATTTTTAGCTTTTTCCTGTTAATCCTAGCATGATAAAGAAGATTCAAAGAGAGTGAGATGCCAGCTCCTTTCATTCAGTCAGTAGCTACAAACATTTCTGGTATATGAAAAACATGTTTTTCAATGGCAAAAATCAATGAATATTGTAAATGCACAAACAGTAATATCTCCACATTGCACGGTGCAATTCTGAAATTTTTTGCTTTTTCCTGCTAATCCTAGCATGATAAAGAAGATTCAAAGAGAGTGAGATGCCAGCTCCTTTCATTCAGTCAGTAGCTTCAAACATTTCTGGACGTTTTTCAATGGCAAAAATCAATGAATATTGTAAATGCACAAACAGTAATATCTCCACATTGCACGGTGCAATTCTGAAATTTTTAGCTTTTTCCTGTTAATCCTAGCATGATAAAGAAGATTCAAAGAGAGTGAGATGCCAGCTCCTTTCATTCAGTCAGTAGCTTCAAACATTTCTGGTATATGAAAAACATGTTTTTCAATGGCAAAAATCAATGAATATTGTAAATGCACAAACAGTAATATCTCCACATTGCACGGTGCAATTCTGAAATTTTTTGCTTTTTCCTGCTAATCCTAGCATGATAAAGAAGATTCAAAGAGAGTGAGATGCTAGCTCCTTTCATTCAGTCAGTAGCTTCAAACATTTCTGGTATATGAAAAACATGTTTTTCAATGGCAAAAATCAATGAATATTGTAAATGCACAAACAGTAATATCTCCACATTGCAAGGTGCAATTCTGAAATTTTTAGCTTTTTCCTGTTAATCCTAGCATGATAAAGAAGATTCAAAGAGAGTGAGATGCCAGCTCCTTTCATTCAGTCAGTAGCTTCAAACATTTCTGGTATATGAAAAACATGTTTTTCAATGGCAAAAATCAATGAATATTGTAAATGCACAAACAGTAATATCTCCACATTGCACGGTGCAATTCTGAAATTTTTTGCTTTTTCCTGCTAATCCTAGCATGATAAAGAAGATTCAAAGAGAGTGAGATGCTAGCTCCTTTCATTCAGTCAGTAGCTTCAAACATTTCTGGTATATGAAAAACATGTTTTTCAATGGCAAAAATCAATGAATATTGTAAATGCACAAACAGTAATATCTCCACATTGCAAGGTGCAATTCTGAAATTTTTAGCTTTTTCCTGTTAATCCTAGCATGATAAAGAAGATTCAAAGAGAGTGAGATGCCAGCTCCTTTCATTCAGTCAGTAGCTTCAAACATTTCTGGTATATGAAAAACATGTTTTTCAATGGCAAAAATCAATGAATATTGTAAATGCACAAACAGTAATATCTCCACATTGCACGGTGCAATTCTGAAATTTTTTGCTTTTTCCTGCTAATCCTAGCATGATAAAGAAGATTCAAAGAGAGTGAGATGCCAGCTCCTTTCATTCAGTCAGTAGCTTCAAACATTTCTGGACGTTTTTCAATGGCAAAAATCAATGAATATTGTAAATGCACAAACAGTAATATCTCCACATTGCACGGTGCAATTCTGAAATTTTTTGCTTTTTCCTGTTAATCCTAGCATGATAAAGAAGATTCAAAGAGAGTGAGATGCCAGCTCCTTTCATTCAGTCAGTAGCTTCAAACATTTCTGGTATATGAAAAACATGTTTTTCAATGGCAAAAATCAATGAATATTGTAAATGCACAAACAGTAATATCTCCACATTGCACGGTGCAATTCTGAAATTTTTAGCTTTTTCCTGTTAATCCTAGCATGATAAAGAAGATTCAAAGAGAGTGAGATGCCAGCTCCTTTCATTCAGTCAGTAGCTTCAAACATTTCTGGTATATGAAAAACATGTTTTTCAATGGCAAAAATCAATGAATATTGTAAATGCACAAACAGTAATATCTCCACATTGCAAGGTGCAATTCTGAAATTTTTTGCTTTTTCCTGTTAATCCTAGCATGATAAAGAAGATTCAAAGAGAGTGAGATGCCAGCTCCTTTCATTCAGTCAGTAGCTTCAAACATTTCTGGACGTTTTTCAATGGCAAAAATCAATGAATATTGTAAATGCACAAACAGTAATATCTCCACATTGCACGGTGCAATTCTGAAATTTTTAGCTTTTTCCTGTTAATCCTAGCATGATAAAGAAGATTCAAAGAGAGTGAGATGCCAGCTCCTTTCATTCAGTCAGTAGCTTCAAACATTTCTGGTATATGAAAAACATGTTTTTCAATGGCAAAAATCAATGAATATTGTAAATGCACAAACAGTAATATCTCCACATTGCAAGGTGCAATTCTGAAATTTTTTGCTTTTTCCTGTTAATCCTAGCATGATAAAGAAGATTCAAAGAGAGTGAGATGCCAGCTCCTTTCATTCAGTCAGTAGCTTCAAACATTTCTGGTATATGAAAAACATGTTTTTCAATGGCAAAAATCAATGAATATTGTAAATGCACAAACAGTAATATCTCCACATTGCACAGTGCAATTCTGAAATTTTTAGCTTTTTCCTGTTAATCCTAGCATGATAAAGAAGATTCAAAGAGAGTGAGATGCCAGCTCCTTTCATTCAGTCAGTAGCTTCAAACATTTCTGGTATATGAAAAACATGTTTTTCAATGGCAAAAATCAATGAATATTGTAAATGCACAAACAGTAATATCTCCACATTGCACGGTGCAATTCTGAAATTTTTTGCTTTTTCCTGTTAATCCTAGCATGATAAAGAAGATTCAAAGAGAGTGAGATGCCAGCTCCTTTCATTCAGTCTGTAGCTTCAGACATTTATGGACGTTTTTCAATGGCAAAAATCAATGAATATTGTAAATGCACAAACAGTAATATCTCCACATTGCACGGTGCAATTCTGAAATTTTTAGCTTTTTCCTGTTAATCCTAGCATGATAAAGAAGATTCAAAGAGAGTGAGATGCCAGCTCCTTTAATTCAGTCAGTAGCTTCAAACATTTCTGGTATATGAAAAACATGTTTTTCAATGGCAAAAATCAATGAATATTGTAAATGCACAAACAGTAATATCTCCACATTGCAAGGTGCAATTCTGAAATTTTTTGCTTTTTCCTGTTAATCCTAGCATGATAAAGAAGATTCAAAGAGAGTGAGATGCCAGCTCCTTTCATTCAGTCAGTAGCTTCAAACATTTCTGGACGTTTTTCAATGGCAAAAATCAATGAATATTGTAAATGCACAAACAATAATATCTCCACATTGCACGGTGGAATTCTGAAATTTTTAGCTTTTTCCTGTTAATCCTAGCATGATAAAGAAGATTCAAAGAGAGTGAGATGCCAGCTCCTTTCATTCAGTCAGTAGCTTCAAACATTTCTGGTATATGAAAAACATGTTTTTCAATGGCAAAAATCAATGAATATTGTAAATGCACAAACAGTAATATCTCCACATTGCAAGGTGCAATTCTGAAATTTTTTGCTTTTTCCTGCTAATCCTAGCATGATAAAGAAGATTCAAAGAGAGTGAGATGCCAGCTCCTTTCATTCAGTCAGTAGCTTCAAACATTTCTGGTATATGAAAAACATGTTTTTCAATGGCAAAAATCAATGAATATTGTAAATGCACAAACAGTAATATCTCCACATTGCAAGGTGCAATTCTGAAATTTTTTGCTTTTTCCTGCTAATCCTAGCATGATAAAGAAGATTCAAAGAGAGTGAGATGCCAGCTCCTTTCATTCAGTCAGTAGCTTCAAACATTTCTGGTATATGAAAAACATGTTTTTCAATGGCAAAAATCAATGAATATTGTAAATGCACAAACAGTAATATCTCCACATTGCAAGGTGCAATTCTGAAATTTTTTGCTTTTTCCTGTTAATCCTAGCATGATAAAGAAGATTCAAAGAGAGTGAGATGCCAGCTCCTTTCATTCAGTCAGTAGCTTCAAACATTTCTGGACGTTTTTCAATGGCAAAAATCAATGAATATTGTAAATGCACAAACAGTAATATCTCCACATTGCAAGGTGCAATTCTGAAATTTTTTGCTTTTTCCTGCTAATCCTAGCATGATAAAGAAGATTCAAAGAGAGTGAGATGCCAGCTCCTTTCATTCAGTCAGTAGCTTCAAACATTTCTGGACGTTTTTCAATGGCAAAAATCAATGAATATTGTAAATGCACAAACAGTAATATCTCCACATTGCAAGGTGCAATTCTGAAATTTTTTGCTTTTTCCTGCTAATCCTAGCATGATAAAGAAGATTCAAAGAGAGTGAGATGCCAGCTCCTTTCATTCAGTCAGTAGCTTCAAACATTTCTGGACGTTTTTCAATGGCAAAAATCAATGAATATTGTAAATGCACAAACAGTAATATCTCCACATTGCACGGTGCAATTCTGAAATTTTTTGCTTTTTCCTGCTAATCCTAGCATGATAAAGAAGATTCAAAGAGAGTGAGATGCCAGCTCCTTTCATTCAGTCAGTAGCTTCAAACATTTCTGGTATATGAAAAACATGTTTTTCAATGGCAAAAATCAATGAATATTGTAAATGCACAAACAGTAATATCTCCACATTGCAAGGTGCAATTCTGAAATTTTTAGCTTTTTCCTGCTAATCCTAGCATGATAAAGAAGATTCAAAGAGAGTGAGATGCCAGCTCCTTTCATTCAGTCAGTAGCTTCAAACATTTCTGGACGTTTTTCAATGGCAAAAATCAATGAATATTGTAAATGCACAAACAGTAATATCTCCACATTGCACGGTGCAATTCTGAAATTTTTTGCTTTTTCCTGCTAATCCTAGCATGATAAAGAAGATTCAAAGAGAGTGAGATGCCAGCTCCTTTCATTCAGTCAGTAGCTTCAAACATTTCTGGTATATGAAAAACATGTTTTTCAATGGCAAAAATCAATGAATATTGTAAATGCACAAACAGTAATATCTCCACATTGCACGGTGCAATTCTGAAATTTTTTGCTTTTTCCTGTTAATCCTAGCATGATAAAGAAGATTCAAAGAGAGTGAGATGCCAGCTCCTTTCATTCAGTCAGTAGCTTCAAACATTTCTGGACGTTTTTCAATGGCAAAAATCAATGAATATTGTAAATGCACAAACAGTAATATCTCCACATTGCACGGTGCAATTCTGAAATTTTTTGCTTTTTCCTGTTAATCCTAGCATGATAAAGAAGATTCAAAGAGAGTGAGATGCCAGCTCCTTTCATTCAGTCAGTAGCTTCAAACATTTCTGGTATATGAAAAACATGTTTTTCAATGGCAAAAATCAATGAATATTGTAAATGCACAAACAGTAATATCTCCACATTGCACGGTGCAATTCTGAAATTTTTAGCTTTTTCCTGCTAATCCTAGCATGATAAAGAAGATTCAAAGAGAGTGAGATGCCAGCTCCTTTCATTCAGTCAGTAGCTTCAAACATTTCTGGTATATGAAAAACATGTTTTTCAATGGCAAAAATCAATGAATATTGTAAATGCACAAACAGTAATATCTCCACATTGCAAGGTGCAATTCTGAAATTTTTTGCTTTTTCCTGTTAATCCTAGCATGATAAAGAAGATTCAAAGAGAGTGAGATGCCAGCTCCTTTCATTCAGTCAGTAGCTTCAAACATTTCTGGACGTTTTTCAATGGCAAAAATCAATGAATATTGTAAATGCACAAACAGTAATATCTCCACATTGCACGGTGCAATTCTGAAATTTTTAGCTTTTTCCTGTTAATCCTAGCATGATAAAGAAGATTCAAAGAGAGTGAGATGCCAGCTCCTTTCATTCAGTCAGTAGATTCAAACATTTCTGGTATATGAAAAACATGTTTTTCAATGGCAAAAATCAATGAATATTGTAAATGCACAAACAGTAATATCTCCACATTGCAAGGTGCAATTCTGAAATTTTTTGCTTTTTCCTGTTAATCCTAGCATGATAAAGAAGATTCAAAGAGAGTGAGATGCCAGCTCCTTTCATTCAGTCAGTAGCTTCAAACATTTCTGGACGTTTTTCAATGGCAAAAATCAATGAATATTGTAAATGCACAAACAGTAATATCTCCACATTGCACGGTGCAATTCTGAAATTTTTAGCTTTTTCCTGTTAATCCTAGCATGATAAAGAAGATTCAAAGAGAGTGAGATGCCAGCTCCTTTCATTCAGTCAGTAGCTTCAAACATTTCTGGTATATGAAAAACATGTTTTTCAATGGCAAAAATCAATGAATATTGTAAATGCACAAACAGTAATATCTCCACATTGCAAGGTGCAATTCTGAAATTTTTTGCTTTTTCCTGTTAATCCTAGCATGATAAAGAAGATTCAAAGAGAGTGAGATGCCAGCTCCTTTCATTCAGTCAGTAGCTTCAAACATTTCTGGTATATGAAAAACATGTTTTTCAATGGCAAAAATCAATGAATATTGTAAATGCACAAACAGTAATATCTCCACATTGCACAGTGCAATTCTGAAATTTTTAGCTTTTTCCTGTTAATCCTAGCATGATAAAGAAGATTCAAAGAGAGTGAGATGCCAGCTCCTTTCATTCAGTCAGTAGCTTCAAACATTTCTGGTATATGAAAAACATGTTTTTCAATGGCAAAAATCAATGAATATTGTAAATGCACAAACAGTAATATCTCCACATTGCACGGTGCAATTCTGAAATTTTTTGCTTTTTCCTGTTAATCCTAGCATGATAAAGAAGATTCAAAGAGAGTGAGATGCCAGCTCCTTTCATTCAGTCAGTAGCTTCAAACATTTCTGGACGTTTTTCAATGGCAAAAATCAATGAATATTGTAAATGCACAAACAGTAATATCTCCACATTGCACGGTGCAATTCTGAAATTTTTAGCTTTTTCCTGTTAATCCTAGCATGATAAAGAAGATTCAAAGAGAGTGAGATGCCAGCTCCTTTCATTCAGTCAGTAGCTTCAAACATTTCTGGTATATGAAAAACATGTTTTTCAATGGCAAAAATCAATGAATATTGTAAATGCACAAACAGTAATATCTCCACATTGCAAGGTGCAATTCTGAAATTTTTTGCTTTTTCCTGTTAATCCTAGCATGATAAAGAAGATTCAAAGAGAGTGAGATGCCAGCTCCTTTCATTCAGTCAGTAGCTTCAAACATTTCTGGACGTTTTTCAATGGCAAAAATCAATGAATATTGTAAATGCACAAACAGTAATATCTCCACATTGCACGGTGCAATTCTGAAATTTTTAGCTTTTTCCTGTTAATCCTAGCATGATAAAGAAGATTCAAAGAGAGTGAGATGCCAGCTCCTTTCATTCAGTCAGTAGCTTCAAACATTTCTGGTATATGAAAAACATGTTTTTCAATGGCAAAAATCAATGAATATTGTAAATGCACAAACAGTAATATCTCCACATTGCAAGGTGCAATTCTGAAATTTTTTGCTTTTTCCTGCTAATCCTAGCATGATAAAGAAGATTCAAAGAGAGTGAGATGCCAGCTCCTTTCATTCAGTCAGTAGCTTCAAACATTTCTGGTATATGAAAAACATGTTTTTCAATGGCAAAAATCAATGAATATTGTAAATGCACAAACAGTAATATCTCCACATTGCAAGGTGCAATTCTGAAATTTTTTGCTTTTTCCTGCTAATCCTAGCATGATAAAGAAGATTCAAAGAGAGTGAGATGCCAGCTCCTTTCATTCAGTCAGTAGCTTCAAACATTTCTGGTAT
>NW_027367039.1:0-62576 GCF_046119375.1 Phyllobates terribilis | reverse complement strand
TATTCTAGGAATTGTTTGTGAGAATTCTATTGTTTATGTTCTGATTATAATTTTAGCATTGGATTTATATTCTCTTGTGATTATTGTCATTGATTGATATTGATTTTATCTAGGTTGCAAACTAGGTTGATTATTATTCATTCATATGCTAGGCTTGATAATTCGATTTGAAAAGTCTTGTCTTTTAGGTAGCAATCAGAATTAGCATAGACTATTTGCAAGTGCTCATTTTGTAGAGATTATAAACCTGTGTCGAGTATCGGCGATTTTGCCAATGGTATTGCATAGGCCCTACATATCTTTGATCTTTATGATGTTGCGCTTTTGAACCTTAGGATTTCTTTGGTTATTGCTTACAACAAGGGTTTCTATGACTATTTGGACTATTTGCTATTTACAAACAAAGAGTAGGACAACTAGATTATTTATTTAAAGAACATAACTTTTATAAAATTCGATGATCAACTTTCCATAAGAATAATGCGCTGATGCTAAAAGAGTGAGCTTTCCATCATTATATTTTACAAAATCCAACATTTTATGTTTTATTATTTGCTAGTTAGTTTCACAATCAAAACCCCCCTAGTTACTACTAGGTAACAAAATTGAAATAAGCTATCGTTCTGGCTCCCTTGGGATTCGACTCCGACTTACCACTTCACTAGTGGATTATTTAGTTGGATTATTTTTTATAGGACCAACGACCGTTTAACGCCTGTCAAATTTTGGCACCGTTGCCGGGGAGCCAACTGTTATAGTTTATTTCTCTTTGTGTTATCTGGTGTGGACCTATCTTATGGTCCAAACCCGTGCTACTAATTCAGATTTGCTTGATTTTATTCCAGAGATAGAGCGGACACACTTACGCAATCTGCAAGAATCTCTACAAAATCTAGTGATCGAATCGATGGCTGCCAGAATGTTGCACGAGCTACAGACCCTGATCTGACGCAACAACACTTAGGAGTGACGCTGCCTGCCCTGAATGCCGGCGTCACGTTTGAACTAAAGACCGGATTCATCAATTTGCTAGCGAAATTTCTTGGCTTGGTTGGGTAGGACCCGATCATGCATCTTAGTGAGTTCCACGACATCTGCAGCTGTAGCAAGCCGAGTAACGTCACCGATGAGCAAATTAAGATGAGAGCTTTCGGTCTTACGAAAGAAAGACAGCGCGCGTCAGTGGTACTACTTGCTACCCACCGGAAGTATCGACACATGGGAGAAGCTTCACAAAGCTTTCCTCAGTAAGTATTTCCCGTCCAAGAAGGCGATTGCATTGAAAAGAGCGATAGCAATGGTGGAACAGCAGGACGCTAAGACGCTGTATGATTACGTTGAAAGGTTCGCGAGACTGTGTGCGAGCTTCCCATTTCATGGGTTTGAGGAGAAGGATTTGGTGACCCACCTCTATAACGGGTTGCTAGACAATGAGATGAGACTAGTTGACGCTGCGTGTAATGAGAATGTGCTGAATTTGACTCCCGCCGAAGCTAGAGAACGATTGAATGAGATCACGGAAAGGAACAAGAAGCTTCGGGATAACGTACACAAGAAAAGGAGCTAATGCTGTGAGGTCCGGAGAGCCTGAGTGGAAAAGCGAGATAGCGGAACTAAAGAGTATGATCAAGAACATCGCCATCGGAAATTCTAAGCCTGCGAGAGTATGTGGTATTTGTGCGGACGAGAGTAATCCTACCGACATGTGCCCGCAGCTCCAGGACCAGACCATCGCAGAAGTACACGCGTAGGATGTTTTGGACCTCCCCGACCTCGCTATGAAAACAACAACAATAACTACAATCAGCGAGCGAACAACTACAATCCGAGAGGTAACGATCATCCTTGATTTAGATGGGGAGACTCGTCTGGGGCGCAGAATAGGTCGTATCAATACAACAACCAATACCGTGCGCCATACCCACCAAAAGACGAGGAACCATCGCTGAAGGAGATGCTCGAGTCCTTGACCAAACACTTTACAACCCATGTCCAAACGACGGAGTCTAGCATAAGTAGTTTAGAAAAACAGGCTACTCAAATAGCGGAAGTTGTCATAACCTTCAACAGCAAAGCTCGGGGATGTTTCCATCACAAGCCGTAGCAGCACCAAGAGAGAATGTGAGTGTAATCTCGACGCTAGGAGAGCAAAGGGCCGTTAAACAGAATGAGGAGGAAGAGGCTGCAGAGATGTCTAGACCGAGACAAGAAAGTCTCGACCGAGACTTTAGCCCCGAGGAGAAATCTCGATCGCGACTACAAACTCTCGATCGAGAAGGCGGTGATCCAGAATTCGAAAAAAATTTCGGAAAATTTCTCGACCCCAACTCCCAAAAGATGATGTTCGGGATTACAATGAGATCTTCAAGAGGTTCGGGAAATGTATGGGTAACAGTTATCTACTCCAACTCATCAAAAATGTACCCCGTTATGCTACTAGGTTAAAGGAGATGTGCCCTACAAAGATGAACGAGAAGCTGCAAGGAAGACAAAAGGTACAGGTCAGCGAAAGGGTCTCTGCAGCCATACAGACAAGGATAGCTACCAAGCGCGCAGATCAAAGAATGGTAAGTATACCTTGTACTATAGGTAAAACTCAAATTGATAGAGCCATGTTGGACATAGGAGCTTCCATTAATGTTTAGCCTTACTCAGTGTACGAATCATTAGGGTTTAGGACGTATGAGTAAGACAGGGATTGTGCTTCAGTTAGCTGACGGGTCTACGATTTACCCGTAAGGGTTAGTCGAAGATGTCTTGGTTAGGGTACAGGACCTTGTATTCCCTGCAGATTTTTATGTGCTAGATGATACGCATGATACACCGGTTGTGCCTGTCCTTCTAGGTATACCTTTTATGTGGACAACCAAAACTAAGCTAGATATAGATACTGGGGCGCTTACGCTCGAGTTTGATGGGGATGTTGTTAACTTTAATATATGTGGGACTGCGACACAACCCCTGGATGATAGCTTAGTATTTTGCATAAATGATGTTATTAAAATTCCCGAGCTAGGATCAAATGTTGTTTTGGGCAGTGGCCCCACCTCGCTAACCACACAGGAAAAGAAACCTTCTAAAGCTGTTGTGCGGGTTGCCAAGAAAGAAAAAGCAAAAGCAAAGGCCAAAGGCAAAAATAAGAGTGGGGAGAGCAAAAAGGAAAAGAATCCCAAGCAAGTATGGGTGGTAAAGGAGGAAAATGGTCTAAGGTTCAAACATTTCCATCCATGGTTCAAGAAGATGTTGTTAGATGATGCGATCCGGAAGGGATCGAGTGGACATGGTTAAATCACGTAGAGCAGTACGTCGTGCCGCGACGTTAACTAAGGCGCTGATCGGGAGGCAACCCGAGGGATTTTTACTAATGTAATCCCATTAGATTGTTTTGTTTTTGTTGTTTTTAGGAAAACCCGCGGAGCCAGCATGAAGGAAGCCATTGGAGAAGTAAAACCGACACAACTTCCCGAAACCGCCCATGTCGCGATCGCGACCACAAAATCTCGACCGCGACACGACACTACTTTCGACGATGACGATGGTAGATCGGGTGTTTTCTTCCTTTTCCCTTTTTAGGTGTCCTCTTTTGCTGCATTGAGGACAATGCGTGATTCAAGTGTGGGGAGAGGATTTGACTTGTTAGGTGTTTTTCGCTAGTGTCTTGTTATCCTGCTGTCGTACCGGATTTATCCTTTCTTGAACTCTTGCATTATTTTGTTTTAAAAAAATCGAAAAAATATACGAAAATAATCGAAAAAGAAACGAAAAAGAAACGAAAAATACAAAAAATTAAAAGGATAAAAACCAGGCAAGCAAAAATGGATAAAAAAGAAAAGGTTGGTGCCTGAAAAATAAAAATAAAAAAATAGAAAAGAAAAGATCCTACCACTTAGAATTTGGTGAAAACCCGAAAGGGCACCGGGTTTACTTGTTTTGTGATTGATTTTATTGATTGCATATCTATTGGCGCAGGAGACATAAGAAGGGAGTTGAAGGATGTCTCGGGTTTTAGGATTCACCAAGGAGGGATAAGGAGTTAGTTATGGCCTTTTATCTCTCTATTTATGAGCTTATTGTTATCCATACTTTGCATGCTTACTATTCCATTAATTTATTATTTTTGCTACATATTATCGGTGGTTGTGTTAGATTCTAGGATTAGTTTCTATTTCTTGGAGTTTGATGCATATTGTTGTGGTTGTATTATGCACAATTTTAAATTAGGATTGGTGGTTGTGATGTGTGGATTTATCATATTATCTAGTGATTTAGGGCATTACTCGAAGAGGAGGAATAGGAAGTGTATAAGCGAGTGGGAGACTCGATTTTATCCTTATTATTTCATATTTATGTACCCTTACCCTTTGAGGAGATTAGGATTCCACATGTGCTTAAACGCACACCACTTGGTTGGATTATTACTATTGTATTGGAGTGGTGACATATGAAGTGGAGAAATAAGGAGGGTTTTGGGTAGGACATCTCAAAGACATAAGGAGATAGATCTGAGTAGGTTAGTGCTCGATACACTTAGAGTTTGAAGTAGAGTTGCTAGCAAGCTTTCTCTACACTTACTGTAGACCTTTGTGCTTTTAGGAGGAGTGAGTTTTATTTTTCTTACTCGAGGACGAGCAAGGTTTAAGTGTTGGGAGGTTTAATAGGAGATTATTATATGGTGTTAACTAGCGACTATTAGCTTAGGATTAGTGGTGTTTAGGTGCTTATTGAGTGGTATTCCCGGAATCTGGTATGATGTTCACTTATGGATTTGCGTGATCCTCATAAGCGTTGTTTTGTGGTTTTATTATGGAGATCCCGTTTGTACTCACCTTTAGTGCATTTGGGATGGAGCTAGAGAGAAGGATACCACGCCTACACCAAGAGAAGAGGGTCGAAAGACGCGCTTCAACCATTGAAGAGAAGAAAAGAAGTACTAAGAAGAAGTGCCGAGATATTCAGCAGAGTTCAGATGGCTCGTTCTCCCTGATTCGATGTCCGATTGAGGTGATTCCAATTTGAGGCGTTAGATATGGAAGGCTACTTGATTACCTCAAAAGATGAGCTCAATCAGAGTTGTGAGTCAATGGTTATGGCAATTCTACGAACAGCACTTTTCTGCAGAAAATGTCTCGACCGAGACCCATATGTCGCGATCGAGATTTAGCATCAAAATAAAAGTCTCGACCAAGACTCCAATGTCTCGACCGCGACTTCCGCTGACTCTGGGGAACTAGGACAAAGTCTCGACCGAGACTCAAATGTCTCGATCGAGAACGCAGACGCGGACCGGCCCAATTGAAGATTTAAGTCCAAGATTTTATCAGTTTTTCCCTATTTTATCTTTTCTTTTTAGTTATTTTATCTCTTTTAGGATAGACACTATATAAACCTTTAGTTTTTAGGTTATAATTATCTTTTTCCACTTTCACAAATTCATTCTTAGAGATTCAGCAGCCAAGAAGAAAGCTCCACCTTTGTGCCATCTTCTACCATCATCCTTGGTTATTTCATCCATTATTATGTATTGCTTTCTCTTGGCTATGTCTGGCTAAGTTCCTATTAGTTCACTCTTAGGTTGAGGCCATTATTCTAGGAATTGTTTGTGAGAATTCTAATGTTTATGTTCTAATTATAATTTCAGCGTTGTTTTATATTTTCTTGTGATTATTGTCATTGATTGATATTGATTTTATCTAGGTTGCAAACAAGGTTGATTATTATTCATTCATATCGCTAGGCTTGATAATTCTATTTGAAAAGTCTTGTCTTTTAGGTAGCAATCAGAATTAGCATAGACTATATGCGAGTGCTCATTTTCTAGAGATTATAAACCTGTGTCGAGTATCGGCGATTTGCCAATGGTATTGCATAGGCCTACATATCATTGATCTTTATGCTGTTGCGCTTTTGAACCTTATGATTTCTTTGGTTATTGCTTACAACAAGGGTTTCTAGGACTATTTGGACTAGTTGCTATTCACGTACACAGAGTAGGACAACTAGATTATTTATTTAAAGAACATAACTTTTATAAAATTCGATAATCAACTTTCCATAAGAATAATGAACTGATGCTAAAAAGAGTGAGCTTTCCATCGTTATATTTTACAAAATCCAAAATTTTACGTTTTATTATTCACTAGTTAGTTTCACATTCAAAAACCCGCTAGTTACTACTAGGTAACACAATTGAAATAAGCTATCGTTCTGGCTCCCTTGGGATTCGACTCCGACTTACCACTTCACTAGTGGATTATTTAGTTGGATTATCTTTGATAGGACCAACGAACGTTTAACGCCTGTCACGTTCTGATGTAGGATTATCTCCCACAAGCTCGGATCTAGAGTGTTCAACCAACACACACTAAGAACAAGTGTTCTAAGTGTTGTTCAAACTTGAAAACAAGCAAGAACAAGAAGAAGAGAAATAGTTTTAAGTAAAGAAATGGATATGTTCTTGAAGAGAACTTCTCTTGCTATGTAAGGCATCTTGGACTTAACCTCAACACGATACAAGAAGAGAAAGATCAAAACAAGCTATAACTTAACACAACATGGAGATATACTACCATGAGCACCCAGAGTTTCCCATTCAACAAGTTTACACAATCAATTACATAAACAAGATGAAATAGGCAAGGTAAGCAGTTTGATGGATCTGCTCAAACTAACAAGGATGGCCCATGAGAAACTAGGAGGATTTTTTACACTACTCAAAACATCAATTCAATCAAACGCCCTTTTGGTTAGGTCATTTTTGGCTTTTATACCTCCAATGACCAAGCCCTTCTACCAGCTAAAAACTCGACCAAATAGGTCCAAAATACCCTTAGGAAAGTTCCTTAAAAGAGTTAGGGAAAAGGGATAGAATTGCACACTTTTACAACCTACCCGGTTAAGGTGTAAAAGTGTGATAGTTTCACAAAAGTGACATGTGCAACCTTGATATTGATCTTGGATGGCCTTGATGTCTTCATTGGATTTGTCAGGGATATGCACCTCTTCCACAAACTAGAAGGGTGGAAGCAATGGGTTCCATTGGGTATGTCGAAACCAAACCCAAAGTACCCTTCATAACTTGATCTTATCCTGGTAGCTTCACAACATGTGACTTGCAGCCATGATGAAGGCCTTGAATGGGTGAGGTGTCTTAATGGAATTTGTAGGAGATTGTCTGCTCTGTAGCATACTATAAGATGGGAAGCAAAGGGGGTCATCTCATATGTTACCTTCAACATCAAAGTGGCCTCCTTGACCATGTCTTCCAGTTTCTTTGTCATATCTCTTGTGAGGTGTCCTTGAATTGTTTGCTTTGAGGATGCTCCTGCATCATTCCCTCCCTATTGAGAGAGGCCTGAAACCAGGCCACCTCCTCCTATGGTGTGCAATGACTCCTCATGATTCTCCTCCCCCATTGATTCTTCTTGGAACTCTTCTTGGTGCATTTGTGGGTGGAAGCCTCTAAATCTGTCATCTGAGGCTTGAGTGTGTTTCTTGGTCATACACACAAGTCTTGTATCTTTAGGCCACTTATGTATGAGCCAATATTGCACGTGTCTTGGCACCTTGGAGGCTAGTATAGGCAATTGCAACTTGTTCCCTCGGTTCTTTGCTTTGTGCCTTGACTTCTTGTCCTCACCAATGGACTTCTCCTTTGCCTTGATCCTTTTATGTTCTGCATCCCTAAGAATCAGAAATGGAGTAATATGCTTGAGAGTAATTTGCTCATCATTGAACAATAAAGGGTACTTGTTAGCATAACCATCATGCATCACTTTGTTACCATCTTGCCAAGGTTTCTCTAAGACAAAGTGACTTTCTTGCATAGATAGAATGTCAAATGAGATTGTGTTTATGTAATGGTCAAACTTAAGTGTTAACTTACATTTCCCATGTGCTTTAAACTCTACACAATCATTCATCCAATGAAGCTCATAAGGCCTAGGGTGCAAAACCGAGACTAGTTGTAGTTCTTGGACTAATTCATTGTTAGCTATGTTGCAACAACTATCTCCATCTATGGTTAAGTCACACACCATATCCTTAACTAGACACTTACTAGGATACAAGTCTTCTCCTAGGTTATCTTCCACAAGTTTAGCTTGGACCTTAAGGGATTTCTTGCAACTAAGGCTTGCACCTTGCTCATACTCTAGCTCTTCATTATGCACTAGTTCATTCTCATGCTCATCAATATGGTTATGGTCATTGTTAATTTTATGAATAGTTCAGAAACAAATTGTCCTAATGCATTGATTATCATGTCTTCCTTGTTAGGACAATCTTTCTCATAGTGACCCTTACCTTGACACTTAAGGCATTCTATGTTACTAGCCCGAGTGTTCATAGAGTGAGAAGTATGAGAGGGTTTAGAAGTACTCCCTTGATTACTAAACGATGAAACTTGGATCTTAGGCAACTAGTAGGAATGGTCCTTTTATGGCTCTCTTGGAGATATGACTTCCTTGGGCTTGCTTTGGTTAGGTCTTCCTACCTTTCCTTCCCATGTATTGTTGTTGAATTTGTTTGGCTTACACCCTTGGAATGCTCTTGCCTTGATCTTTTTCTCCACCTTGATGGCAGTGTGAAGAAGTTCTCTACTTGTGGTGTAGGGATACATGGTCACTTCCATGGCAATGGATGGATTCAATACCCTTAGGTACCTAGCAATGGTAGCCTCATCATCTTCACTCACATTGGCCTTGATCATGGACATGTGCATGGCATTGTACACTTCCTCCACACTCATGCTTCCTTGCTTCAAATTCTCCAACCTTTGCTTCATTTCTCTTGCATAATGGTGAGGTATAAACCTTTCCCTCATGAAGTCCCTCATCTCCTTCCATGTAGTGATGGAATGTTGAGATTTGACCCTCCTCAATTGGATTAGGTTGTGCCACCACTTCTTTGCAAACTCTTGGAGCCCTAAGGTGGCTAGTTGCAACTTCTCCATCTCTTGAAAGTTGTGGCATGCCCAAATTTGCTCCATCTTTCTCTCCCATCTCATGTATGAGGTTGGATCATACTTCCCTCCATAGCTTGGGATTTTGAACTTTACTTTGCCCATGCCATCTTCCTCTATTTGTCTAGGCCCTTGCCCTTGTTCTTGGAACCTTAGTCTCCTTACTCTTCCTCCTTGCCTCATGTACCTATCCTCCTGAAACTCATCAACATCATCATCACTATACCTATTCAAATCAGTAGAGTTAGGGTTAGAAAACTCCCTTGGATAGTCCATTGGTGGAGGTCTAGGCAATGGTGAGACAATGGGTCTAGTGGGTACTCTTATGGGATCCGGCCTTAGGTGATGTGATATGGATCCATGCTCACATCTTGTCTTGGAAATGGTAGTTGAGTGTGTGGGTGTTGTTAGGTCAAGCTAGTATTGCTTTACCTCAGTTTCTCTAGTTTTAATGATAACAAACACTTGCTTTTAACATCTACATTGAGTTTACTCAGTATAGGTACTTGGGAAGCGTATGGAGTGGAGAAGAGCACGGAAAGCAAGTCGCGATGATCAGGAGCAGGTCGCTATGCATGAATTAGAGGTCGCGACTATATACAGAATGTCGCTTTAATGACAGAGAAGGTCGCGACAATCACAGAAAAGTATTTGTCTAATATAAGATTTGTAAAATCTAAGCTGTAAAGACTTATCAACGAAGAACACTAGTGCCAAGCATAGAAGATAGTCGTTAAAGCCATTGGAAGGTCGCTACAGACGTTATACCATCAAAGCGACCTCAAGACTATAAAACGAATAGCGCATTGCCTTCGGCACTTAGAAGATCGGAAGATACTAGAGCGTGTCTCTCACGTTTTAGTAGATTCGCTTAGATACAGAATGATATGAGTATCTATCACAAATATTATCTTTTAGCATAAGTTTTTATTTTCTTCTTTATTATATATCTTCTATAACTAGAAGATTTAGTTGTTTCAATTCAGTTTAGATATTCGATTTAGTATTAGATTCGATAGGCCAGATGTTAGATGGTCTATATATATCTTAGAGATAGCATTTCGTCATGTGGACGAAGAGAGGCGAGCAGAGACGAAATTAGAGAGGAATTTAGTCGAAATCAGGCGTTGTAAACAAGTGAGAGAGAATAGTATAGTTGCTTTAGAGATCTAGCTTACTTAGAAGTTTTATTGTGTATGAAACTAGACTGTAACTAGGATTGATAAGAAATATACGAGTTTGTTTGCAGAACATTGTGTCTTCAAGTTTATTTCCGCACATTAAAGATCCTTACGATCAACAAAGTTAACTTAAGACCACAAGGTCACTCTAGTCGCGACATAAGCAAAGATCGACGATCCTATTATTGGTATCAGAGCAGGAACCGTTCTGTAATCAACCATGTCTTCCTCGACTCCAACTCACGGACAAACTCTCAACAAGCCACCTCTACTAAAGGAAGGCGAACTCGACTCGTGGATCGAAATGCACAAGACTTGGATCAAGCAGATGGATGCTCAATGCTGGAACGTCATCGAATTAGGAGATGAAGAAATCCCTAAAGATATCACCAGAAGCGCGATGGACGCTGCCTACTACAGGAAGATCGAAGTTAATGCCAATGCTCGCCAGATAATCTTCGTCGGCCTACAGAGCCATGATGTTGACAAGGTAAAAAGTCTCCCTACTGCCAAGGAAATCTAGGAAACGATCATAGTCATTCACAGAGGAAGTGAAGACATAAAGCACAACAGGAAATTCGTGTTACAACGCGAGTTTCATGCTTTCAGACAACTTGAGAATGAAAGCGTCCTTGATTGCCAGTCGCGACTCTTCGTGCTCACAGATAAGCTAACCGCTGCTGGCCACATCATCCCAGAGTATGAGAAGACACTCGCTGTCATACACGCTATGAGCGACAAATTTGAAATGGCTAGGAGTATAGCCTTAATGTCTGAAGAAACCAAAGCTCTTCCAGTAGCCAAGATCTTTGAGAAGTTCTATGATCAAGAACAAGGCGACAAGCTGAGATCTTTGTCAAGAGGAAGCGACACAAAACAAGTCGCTTTGAAGCTGTCAAAAGTTCTAGACAGGATGGAGAACCAAGACGAAGAAGAAGATGATGATAAAGACATAGTCTTAATGACCAAGATGGTCAAGAGACTCTTAAAAAACAAGAAAAGAACCTTACCCTCCTCATCTGACCCCAACGCGACCTTAGCAGCTACACATGCTACAATTGCCAGCAAAAGGGGCATCTAGCAAGAGACTGCACCAAGACAAAGGTTGAGAAATCTGAAAAGAAGGCACTCATGACCACTTCTGCATAGGGAGATGATGATGATGATGAAGACTTACATGAAGGGTTCACAGGCTTGTGTCTAATGGCTGGAGAACAAAATTCTGAAGACTCCGAGGTATCAACCTCACTCCCTAATAGCTTCACTAAAAGGATTCACATGCTTGATAAACCTGATTTAATCAATATAATTCTAGGAATAATAGAAGAGAGCGAGCTACTACAAATTGAAAATGATAGCTGTGAAAAGGAAATAGAAGATCTTCATGCTGAATGTTTAGATTTATCTACTAGGCTAGCAAATAAAGAGATAGACTTTCAAAAGGCTAAAGAAACAACCTTGTTAACCAAGGAGTGCTTGGGCTGCAAAGGTAAAGCGCTTACTAAAGTGTCTACACAAGCACGCACTCCTGTTTCTATGGCAAGCAAAAGCCTACTTGAAACTAATGACGTAATAAAAAGGGTCATCCTTGATGTCGCTGGTATCACATCCCTAATTGAAAAGCGATCAGTTAATCAAACAATGTTTGTTAAAGCAAGAGGGCTTGGCTATGAATCTGATGATAATGTTAAATCCTCATCCATGCATGAGAAATTAGCCAAGGAACTCGCTGAAAAGGCTGACGTGTTGGATAAGGCTCTTCAAGCTTGCAAAAGCAAGAATGAGTTCTTAGAAGACAAAGTGAAAGTCTTGGAAAACCTCAAACATAAGTCAAAATGGTATCATGGGGAAAAAGCTCATACCATGTATGTATCACAAGCCCAAGGGACTCACGAGGTCAAGGGGTGCACCAAAAATGCAAAGCCCTTTAGACCAGGACGTGGAAAATATGGGCGAGTGACCTATTACGACTGGTGTAGATATTGTGGTTGCAATGGTCATACAATCTATAATTGTAAGAAGAAACAGGCTCGTGACAACAAGCCTTATGTTTCTCCTTGCAATGATGTTGCTCATGAACATGCATCATGGCGACCTCAGTACCAACACCAGCGACCTTCAAATTATACCAAGCGATATGATAATTATTACCAGCGACATCAGAACATTCATCAGACATATCAAACTCAAGCAAATCAACATGCTAAACCTAGACCAAAGAGAAAATAGAATGCTAGGATCAACTCTAATCATAATAAATCCTATGAAAGTGCTCCCATGACCTTCAATATCATTCATGCTGATGGGACTCGCTCCAAAGCGACCCATGATACTGATACTAATTCACCCAGGAAAGCTGAGCTTCATTGGGTACCAAAATTTTGAATTCTTCTTGCGTAGGTTGGAAGCGCTAAGGAACGATGGTATATAGACAGTGGCTGCTCTTGCCACATGACAGGCTTCAAAGAAAATCTTAGCAACTTCCAAGCAATAGAAGGAGGCGACGTCTCCTTTGGAAACAAGAAAAAAGGTGGAATAGTTGGACAAGGAAGAATCCAGCTAAATTCGAAAATTGAGAACTGAAGAGCAAGTGGAGGATATCTTCACCAAAGCCTTGAACAGGGATCAATTTGTCAATCTAAGGCTCCTTCTGGGAATGATCCCCTTCACATAAGCGACCTACGTCTGTAAGTTCCCTCTACTCTGACTAGAACTATCTGCTTATATATTTATATTGGGAACTTAGGACTCGCTTGAAATGACTGGCAAACTTTAGCATTAGATTTAGTCTCTCGCATGCTCTGGTTGATGCCTTTGTGAAATAATTAGGTGAATCTTCGCGACTTTATAGATCTTGCTAGAAATTATGGACCCGTATGCTCTTCTTGAAATCCTATGAACATAATCACATTGATCGCTTCTTATCCCATTACAAAGCCCAACGAGATATGATATGTGATTATAAGGTGTCCTAGCCTAATCTTGTGTAACGTTCCCTATGACCCTCATAGCTCACAATTGGGAATATCCACTTGATATTAAAGTCCTACCCAAATTTGCAAATTGCATATGCATATGTACTATTCTATGTGTTTTTGTCCTTCAATTTTAAATGTATGCATGTGTCTACCCCAACTAGGACTGAGAGTGAATAGATTAGGACCTCTATATTGTTAATTCTTAAACAGGTACGCGTGTTTTGGGTCCGTTGTGATATCGCTTGTGCTCTTTAGAGGTCGCTTCGTCGCTAGAGGGTATCGCAAACCATATCTCAGTCGCTACCATAGCGACCATACCTGGCATATCTTCAACGATGAGCAAACCTCAACGGTAAGAAAAGTAAACTAAAGCACCGGAAAATAAGCAGCTCCACGGCTAGGTCTGCAGCGCCGCACATTGAAAATCACGAAAAAGCGCACCTACTGATTGAGCAGCGAATTCGCCGCCTTCGCGACCTTCACGATCCAGAAAAAGCTACACCACCTCCTTCCCCAGTAAAGTTCAGAGCGACTTCCAGCAAGGGAAAAGGTAGAGTGGATGAAGTCGCTGAAGGCGCCTCTGCCTACCCCCTGCCAAGCTCAGAGCTGCCCATCGCAGGCGATCTGCTCGCCGCTTTCCTCCAGCAGCAGGTCACAAATGAGAAACTGCTGCAGTCAAATGAGAACATTCTGGACGCGCTACTAACAATCAATAAAAAGTGTGCGTGACTCATAAACTGATCAAGAGTAGGTACACCCAGCTAGCTTGCCTAGTCTCTGGTCGAGACCCAGATCCAGTGCTATTCCAGTTTCTTCCCACTGAGCAACGCCAAGCCTATGAAAAGGCGTGGGCGGAGTACCACCAGTCGCTAGAGGAGGAGCGAGCTCAGGAAGAGGACGAAGCGGCCAAGGCATCGGGGGAAGTGCCACCAACACAAGAAGCACCAGCGACTACAGCTCCAGAGCAACCAAATGTCGTGACAGCCTCGGAACACGCTGCTCCTGTTGACGAAGAAGCAACTTAGTTGTCTTTTTTCTTTTTCATGTTCCGAGTCCTTTTTAGTCTCTTCCTTAGGTTAATCTAGCCAGTAGCTTTTTGGGATTTAGTCAAAATGAATATAAAAGTATGCTTTGCTCGTTTTTCTCTACTTGCTCTATTATCTTGCCTAGTTATAACTTAGTTACTTTCGCTTAGGCATCTCATCATCATTCCTCTACAGAGTAGATCATGATAGCCGCCTTAGTTCCCTAATCATATATATGCATGACTTTTTCAATGATGTCAAAAGGGGGAATAGACCTGGCATACCGGTTGCGTAAGTCAGGGGAACTATTACCATAAGAAGCGACCTATGGAAACACAAAGCGAGACTTGATCAAGGTAAAGTGTTACTTATCACTGCTTCTCTAAACATGGTCATACATTAGAAGATTAAAAAAAAAATGCCTTAAATATATGCCATGTCTTATATAGTTTGTCATCATTAAAAAGGGGGAAATTGTTAGGTCAAGCTAGTATTGCTTTACCTCAGTTTCTCTAGTTTTAATGATAACAAACACTTTCTTTTAACATCTACATTGAGTTTACTCAGTATAGGTACTTGGGAAGCGTATGGAGTGGAGCAGAGCACGGAAAGCAAGTCGCGATGATCAGGAGCAGGTCGCTATGCATGAATTAGAGGTCGCGACTATATACAGAAGGTCGCTTTAATGACAGAGAAGGTCGCAACAATCACAGACAAGTATTTGTCTAATATAAGATGTTGTAAAGTCTAAGCTGTAAAGACTTATCAACGAAGAACACTAGTGCCAAGCATAGAAGATAGTCGCTAAAGCCATTAGAAGGTCGCTGTAGACGTTATACTATCAAAGCGACCTCAAGACTATAAAACGAATAGCGCATTGCCTTCAGCACTTAGAAGATCGGAAGATACTAGAGCGTCTCTCTAACGTTTTAGTAGATTCGCTTAGATACGGAATGATATGAGTATCTAGCACAAATATTATCTTTTAGCATAAGTTTTTATTTTCTTCTTTATTATATATCTTCTATAACTAGAAGATTTAGTTGTTTCAATTCAGTTTTGATATTCGATTTAGTATTAGATTCGATAGACCAGATGTTAGATGGTCTATATATATCTTAGAGATAGCATTTCGTCATGTGGACGAAGAGAGGCGAGCAGAGACGAAATTAGAGAGGAATTTAGTCGAAATCAGGCGTTGTAAACAAGTGAGAGAGAATAGTATAGTTGCTTTCGAAATCTAGCTTACTTAGGAGTTTTATTGTGTATGAAACTAGACTGTAACTAGGATTGATAAGCAATATACGAGTTTGTTTGCAGAACATTGTGTCTTCAAGTTTATTTCCGCACATTAAACATCCTTACGATCAACAAAGTTAACTTAAGACCACAAGGTCGCTCTAGTCGCGACTTAAGCAAAGATCGACGATCCTACAGGTGTGACGTTCCTCCAACTTCAAATTGTGTCCCTAGAACTATAGGTGGTGTTCTAGTCTTGTCTTGTTTGGATTCAATGGTGGCTAGTCTACTAGAGATGTCATTCAAGTCCTTCTTCAAGTCACTAAGAATGTTCACTATATCAGGTTGATTAGTGATACCATTGGCTGAATTAATCATGGGAGTCACCTCTTCTTGGTGGGAGTCATGATGTGAGCTAGACATGATCAAAGACAACAAACAATGAACAACATTAATGTTAGTCTAATAAGCTAGTGTTTGCTTGTGTTTGAATCACTCTACACTCTTGAATGTCTTCTCAAACCTTGGCTATTTTATCACCTTATCAATGCAATGTGATTCTAGTAACACTTTTTAGCTTGGTACACTAAGATGCTTAATCAACAAAGAGTTATAGCTAGCATAGACAAGCAAGTGCACTTGTAAGAAGATGATGTAGGAAAGTGTGTAGCTCAAAGGGACTGAAGAACGTCTTACCTCAGTTATGGTGCATAAAGAAGCCCTTGGAATTCCCTTGATTAGCTTTGGAAGTGTCCTTGAGAATTAGGCTAGAATATGTGTTTAAACTTGGCTAAGTGTAGCCGAGTACAAGGCATATGGGTGGGGTTAGGCTAGGTGTGAGGGCTCATGGCAATCCCCTCTCTCCTTCTTCTTTATGTTCTTTAGAACACTTGGTCACGTTCCAAATTTTGCACTTGGAGTACACAACAAAAGGTTCAAGATTTAGTTAAGAAAAGGCAAGCTAGCACGTTACCCGGGGTACAAAAAGTGTGTTGCAAGCAACTTTGGGTGTTTGTTTCAAGAGGTTAATGAGCTGGAATGGATGTGAACTTTCTTGATCCTTGTAGTGGGGGGTTTTTCTATGTGGAAGGCTCAGGTCACATCAAAAAAGGCACGAGCCAATGAGGCTGCAAAGTCTTGTGAATAGGTTAGGTCAACACTTTTGAAAAGTAGAAAATGACACTTTACCGCTTTGGGAAAGAATTTTGGCTTTAGTGTTTGGACAATCTACTCGTTCCCTTGGCCTGATTTTTGTTGCCCTCAACAGATCAAATGTTGTTCTTCATGGGGCTCATAAGTGTTCTTCATTTGGTTGTGTTTGGTTTGAGGTGTGAAGCTTCAAAGTTGGGTTCTTGACCACTTTTGTGCATGAAATCAAGCACCCGGTTAGGTTTTGGCTTTGGTTCTCTCTTAGACACTCCCTCGAATTTGCTTCGTGATTCCTTAGGCCTCTTCAAACACTTCCAACTTGGGTTTTAGTTCCTGCAAATACTCAAAAGAGTCATTAGACTTAGACCAAAAACAAAGGCACACAACAACAAGGCTTGGCTAGTGTTTTGGGCTGTTTTTTGGTGTGACTTTGCAAGTGTTGCAAATCACTTGGTTTTTGTGTTTTTAAGGGTGAGAGATGGTTTAAAACTCAGCTGATCTCTGATACCACTTGATGTAGGATTATCTCCCACAAGCTCGGATCTAGAGTGTTCAACCAACACACACTAAGAACAAGTGTTCTAAGTGTTGTTCAAACTTGAAAACAAGCAAGAACAAGAAGAAAGAAAGAGTTTTAAGTAAAGAAATGGATATGTTCTTGAAGAGAACTTCTCTTGCTATGTAAGGCACCTTGTACTTAACCTCAACACAATACAAGAAGAGAAAGATCAAAACAAGCTATAACTTAACACAACATGGAGATATACTACCATGAGCACCAAGAGTTTCCCATTCAACAAGTTTACACAATCAATTACATAAACAAGATAAAATAGGCAAGGTAAGCAGTTTGATAGATCTACTCAAACTAACAAGGATGGCCCATGAGAAACTAGGAGGAGTTTTTACTCTACTCAAAACATCAATTCAATAAAAGGCCCTTTTGGTTAGGTCATTTTTGGCTTTTATACCTCCAATGACCAAGGCCTTGTACCAGATGAAAACTCGACCAAATAGGTCCAAAATACCCGTAGGAAATTTCCTTAAAAGAGTTAGGGAAAAGGGATAGAATTGCACACTTTTACAACCTAGCCGGGTAAGGTGTAAAAGTGTGATAGTTTCACAAAGTGACATGTGCAACCTTGATATTGATCTTGGATGGCCTTGATGTCTTCATTTGATTTTTTGGGATATGCATCTCTTCCACATACTAGAAGGGTGGAAGCAATGGGTTGCATTGGGTATGTCGAAACCAAACCCAAAGTAGCCTTCATAACTTGATCTTATCCGGGTAGCTTCACAACATGTGACTTGCAGCCATGATGAAGGCCCTTGAATGGGTGAGGTGTCTTAATGGAATTTGTAGGAGATTGTCTTCTCTGTAGCATACTATAAGATGGGAGGCAAAGGGGGTCATCTCATATGTTACCTTCAAGATCAAAGTGGCCTCCTTGACCATGTCTTCTAGTTTCTTTGTCATATCTCTTGTGAGGTGTCCTTGAATTGTTTGCTTTTAGGATGCTCCTGCATCACGTTCCTTGGCCAAGGAAACAATTTGCCAGTCATCATCTCAAGTGCTCTTGCAAAGGAACAGGAATAGAAGCTGGTGCAGGTCTTGAAGATCAACATCATAGCGTTGGGGTGGACCATTGCTGACATCAAGGGGATAATCCCCTCCACCTTCATGCATAGGATTTTACTTGATGAAGGAGCTAAACCAAGCCGACGACCTCATCGACGATTAATCCTCCCATGATGGAGGTGGTGAAGAAAGAGGTGCTGGAAGTTGTTGTCCGCCTGACATGATCTATCCAATTTCTGACAGCCGGTGGGTCAGCCCGACTCAGATCGTTAAGAAGAAGGGAGGGATCACTGTAGTGGAGAATTAGGCTGGTGAGATGGTGCCGCAAAAAACACAGAATGGATAGCGTGTCTGCATCGACTACCGCAAGCTGAATGTGGTAACCCATAAGGATCACTTCTCTCTCCCTTTTATTGACCAAATGCTAGAACGTCTTGCAGGTCGCACATATCATTGTTTTCTCGATGGATACTCGGGTTACTTCCAGGTGGCCATAGCGCCAGAAGACCAGGAGAAGACCACCTTCACATGTCCTTTCGGCACCTTTGCATACCGTAGAATGTCGTTTGGACTATGCAACGCACCCGGTACATTCCAACGATGTATGGTGAGCATCTTCTCCGAGTACATTGAGAATTTTATTGAGGTATTCATGGATGACTTTACACTTCATGGCGATTCGTTTGATGCGTGTTTGCATAACTTGACACTTGTGCTACAAATATGTGTCGAGACCAACTTGGTCTTAAATTCTGAAAAGTGTCATTTTATGGTCAATCACGGCATTGTGTTGGGTCATATTGTATCCTCTAAGGGGATTGAGGTCGATAAGGCAAAGATTGATGTAATTTAGTCTTTACCTTATCCTACTAATGTGCGCGAAGTTTGTTCTTTTCTAGGCCATGCAGGTTTCTATCGCAGGTTTATAAAAGACTTCTCCAAGATCGCGACACCACTATCTGAGTTGTTGAAGAAGGAGGTGGATTTTGATCTCACCGATAAGTGCAAGCTTGCATTCGATACTTGAAGTCACACCTCACTACTGCTCCTATCATCAAAGTGCTGGATTGGTCTCTCCCATTCGAGATTATGTGCGACGCTAGTGACTATGTCGTAGGAGCCGTTCTTGGCCAGAAGGTTGGGCGAGCAATGCATGTTATCTACTACGCCTCAATGACTCTGAACGACGCTCAGAAGAACTACTCCACCAACGAGAAATAGTTGCTAGCTTTAGTCTACGCCCTGGACAAATTCATACAATACTTACTTGGCGTTAAGGTGATTATCCACACCGATCACGCAGCTATTCGTTACCTCATGATGAAGAAGGAGTCAAACCCTAGACTCATCCGGTGGGTTTTATTATTGAGTGAGTTCGATGTGGAGATTCGGGATAAAAAGGGGTTCCGAGAACTCCGTGGCAGACCATCTCAGCCGCATTGTTCATGATGGTGGTGAAGAGACAAGACCGAGACTGGGCTACTTTCCGGACGAGTCCTTGTGCCAAATTGACATTTCTTATGATGTGAAAACTAGACCGATGTCTCGGTCGAGACAACATGTCACGACCGTGAAAAATTTTCACGACCTCTATCACGACCGTGAATCTCCCTCAGAGAAGTCCGATCCAGATGTCACGACCGTGACACATGGTCACGGCCGTGACCTAACCCCAGAAGCACTTATATATACCTCCGAAGCTCAAATTCTCGCTCTCCGCCCCCTCAAGCCATGGTACGCACACATTGTGAACTACCTAGTTCGCCAGGAGTTTCCTCCTAACTACACCAAGGCTTAACGCGACAAAATCAAGAGTGAAGCGAAATATTATGTATGGGACGATCCTTACTTGTGGAAGCATGCGTGGATAAGGTAATCCGACGATGCCTCCAGGATAACGAGGTACAGTCTGTCCTTTCTTTTTGTCACTCTTATGCATGTGGGGGGCACTTCGGGCCTAATAAAACTGGTAGAAAGGTACTTGACACTGGTTTCGTTTGGCCACACATCTTTTGATATGCATATGCTTTTTGTCAAACTTTTGATAGGTGCCAGAGGGTTTGGAAAATATCCTAAAGGAATGAAATGCCAAAAACGCCGTTTGTCTTTTGTGAGATCTTCAATGTTAGGGGCATAGACTTTATAGGACCTTTTCCTAACTCTTTCGGGAATCTATTATATATTGCTTGCGGCAGACTGTTTCAAATGGGTGGAAGAAAAAGCCACCAGAACTGATGATTCGAAAGTAGTTACAGGTTTCCTGAAGGAGAATATTTTTGCTAGATTTGGAATTCCCAGGGCCCTTATCAGCGATCATGGTACCCTCTTCTGTAATAAGACGGTGAGCGCTCTACTAAAGAAGTATGGGGTAACTCAGCGAATCTCTACAGCATACCAGCCGCAAAGCAATGGTCAAGTCGAGGTTTCCAATCGGCAAATCAAGGGTGTGCTGGAAAAGACAGTTGCTCCGAATAGGAAAGATTGGAGTCTCCGCCTCGATGATGCATTATGGGCCTACCGTACCGCATATAAAACTCCCATCAGGATGTCCCCATACCATCTAGTGTTCGGAAAGGGATGTCATCTGCCAGTGGAGCTTGAGCACAAAGCATGGTGGGCGGTTCAGAAGTGTAATATGGACATTAGTGAAGCCGGTGAGCACCGGAAACTGCAGTTGCATGAGCTGGAAGAGATACGCCGCGAAGCATACGAGAACGCGACGATATACAAAGAGAAGACCAAAGTGTGGCATGACAAGCACATACTACGTAAGGCTTTCAATGTGGGGGACAAGGTCCTACTCTATAAATCGCGCCTTCAACTTTTCCCCAGGGAGGCTGCGGTCTAGATGGAGCGGGCCCTATGTGATAGCCCGCATCTTTCCTCATGGGGCGGTGAAGCTCTTAGACAAGGGAAAACATAACATTTTCAAAGTGAAAGGTCAAAGGTTAAAACCTTATCATGAAGGTTTCTCCAACGATGTAATTGAAGAGATGGATCTTGAGGAGCCCGGGACGGTCAACTGAGAAGCTAGACTGCATCGAGCCACGACGATAACTACGACGTTGATCGGGAGGCAACCCGAGGGAGTACTTCTGATTTTTCTCCCATTATTCTGTTTTGTTTTTTGTCTTCTTCCTCTTCCCTTTTTATATTGCTTCCTTTTTTGCTGCATTGAGGACAATGCGCGGTTCAAGTGTGAGGAGAGGATTTGACTTGTGTAGGATCGTTGATCTTTGCTTAGGTCGCGACGGCAGCGACCTTGTGGTCTTAAGTTAAATTTGTTGATCGTAAGGATCTTTAATGTGCGGAAATAAACTTGAAGACACAATGTTCTGCAAACAAACTCGTATATTGCTTATCAATCCTAGTTACAGTCTAGTTTCATACACAATAAAACTTCTAAGTAAGCTAGATCTCTAAAGCAACTATACTACTCTCTCTCACTTGTTTACAATGCCACTTTCGACTAAATTCCTCTCTAATTTCGTCTCTGCTCGCCTCACTTCGCCTCTCTTCGTCAACACATGACGAAAATGCTATCTCTAATATATATAGACCATCTAACATCTGGTCTATCGAATCTACTAACTAAATCGAATCTAAACTGAATTGCAATAACTAAATCTTCTAGTTATGGAAGATATAAAATAAAGAAGAAAATAAAACATATACGAAAAGATAATGTTTGTGCTAGATACTCATATCATTCCGTATCTAAGCGAATCTACTAAAACGTGAGAGAAACGCTCTAGTCTCTTCCGATCTTCTAAGTGCCGAAGGCAATGCGCTTTTCGTCTTATAGTCTTGAGGTCGCTTTGATGGTATATCGTCTGCAGCGACCTTCCAATGGATTTCGCGACTATCTTCTATGCTTGGCACTAGTGTTCTTCGTTGATAAGTCTTTACAGCTTAGACTTTACAACAACTTATATTAGACAAATACTTGTCTGTGATTGTCGCGACCCTCTCTGTCATTAAAGCGACCTTTTGTAAATAATCGCGACCTCTGATTCATGCATAGCGACCTGCTCCTGATCATCGCGACTTGCTTTCCGTGCTCTGCTCCACTCTATATGCTTCCTAAGTACCTGTACTGAGTAAACTCAATGTAGATGTTAAAAGCAAGTGTTTGTTATCATTAAAACTAGAGAAACTGAGGTAAAGACAATACTAGCTTGACCTAACAATTTCCCCCTTTTTAATGATGACAAACTATTATAAGACATGGCATATATTTAAGGCAACATGTTTAGAGATCTATTGAATCTTCTAATGTATGAACATGTTTAGAGAAGCAGTGATAAGTAAAACTTTACCTTGATCAAGTCTCGCTTTGTGTTTCCATAGGTCGCTTCTTATGGTAATAGTTCCCCCTGACTTAAGCAACCGGTATGCTAGGTCTATTCCCCCTTTTGACATCATTGAAAAATTCATGCATATATAGATTAGGGAACTAAGGTGGCTATCAATGATGTACTCTCTAGAGGAATGATTGATAAGATGCCTAAGCGAAAGGAACTAAGTTATAACTAGGCAAGATAATAGAGAAAGTAGAGAAAAACGAGCAAAGCATACTTTTATATTCATTTTGACTACGCACCCAAAAAGCTACTGGCTGGATTAACCTAAGGAAAAGAATAAAAAGGACTCGGAACATGAAAAAGAAAAAGACAACTAAGTTGCTTCTTCGTCATAGGATCAGCGTGTTCCGAGGCTGTCGCGACCTGTTGTTGCTCTGGAGCTGTAGTCGCTGGTGCCTCTTGTGTTGGAGGCACGCCCCCCGTTGCCTTGGCCGCTTCGTCCTCTTCCCGAGCGCGCTCCTCCTCCAGATACTGGTGGTACTCCGCCCACGCCTTTTCATAGGCTTGGCGTTGCTCAGTGGGAAGAAACTAGAATAGCACTGGATCTGGGTCGTGACCAGTGACCAGGCAAGCCAGCTGGGTGCACCTACTCTTGATCAGTTTATGAGTCGCGCACAAATTTTTGTTGATTGTAAGCAGCGCATCCAGAATTTTCTCATTGGACTGCAACAGTTTCTTGTTTGTGACCTGCTGCTGGAGGAAAGCGGCGAGCAGATCGCGTGCGAGGGGCAGCGAATGCGCTGCACATGCAGTATGTGTGTGCAACGTCACTCATCCACAGGTTGATACAGTCCCAAACGCACCATAATCTTCTTAATGATGTGAGGGTAGGGAAGCAGGAAGTGCGTAGAATTTACCGTATTGATGATGTTCTGCATGATGATTTTAGGAGTATCAATAGGCAGACCATCAGCGACCGTCTTGAGGATGCCAGCCTCCCCATTCGTGATTTTGCAGGGCACGTCTGAGCGGGGGACGATATTCTTGCTTATCACTAGATGTACGAGCTTGAGCGGCCAGTGCAGATAGTTGTTGTGGAGTGGTCACTTGTTGTCGCCTAGTATGAACACCTTGTTTTTGAAGGTGATGAGGCCCCCTTGAGGTGGATTTTTCTTCTGCAGGGTCGCGTACCTGTCACCACCTGTGGGAAGCCCGAGCAGCTCACCAATCAGCCGAGGATTGATGGAGAATGTTTCGTCGTCGTGGCAGAGCAAGCAGGTGAGTTCATTGACGATTTTCTCTGGGTCGTTTGGAGACGCGACTGGCACCGCGACCGAAAGGTGGCGATAGAAGGCGCGAATCTGATCTGGGTCGTAGTCAAACGGACTGGACTCCATGTTGAGCCAGTCGTGCTGTCGCAGAAGCACAATGGCATGCGTGAGATCGTACGCCTCAGCTAGATATAACATCTCTTGCTCGACCAGGAGTAGCGGCTCAATGATTGGTCTGCCTCTGTATTTACTCTCGCCAAGCTGAAGGGGCTCATCGCCGACATATGGCTGGGGAAACTTGAAAGGTTTAAGGTATGTGGTGGTGGAGTTGGATTTTGGTGGTGATGTGGTGATGGCCATGGGGGAAGAAGCTTTTGGAGGTGCTGGGGAGCGACGAGTGGTTTTGCGAGGACGCTTGTGCAGTGCCGACCCTTCAGGGGATTGTTTCTGAGGTTGCTTCCTCAGACCCATGCACTTGGTTGCGCTAGTTGTGGCGTCTCCAGAGGCCTGGATGGTTAGGGTGGGTGGTACGTCTTCCTCAAGGGAGTGGCGTTTAGAGGGGGTGTGGTCGGGTGTGCTGACAGAGTCGCTGGATAAGGAGGGACTGGGTGTGTGTTTGGAAGGTGTTTGTTCAGCCGATGAGAAAGGGATAATATCATCTTCCTTCTGTGATGGTGTGTTTTCTTCAGAGAGAGGAGGAAGGGGGTTGTGAAGTGGTGTTTGTGGAGGTACCTTTACAGAAGAGCCGGCACCTTCAGCAGAGGAGGTCATAGGCACTGGAGGCTTGCCCTGGGGCGTTGTAGCGGCAGAGAGAGCTGAAGTGGGAGCGCCACCGAGGAGAAGCCTCTTTTGCTCCTCAGAAAGAGTACCCATGAGAGTTTGGAGGGCAAGAAATTGTGAGGGATCCATTTCAGTGTGGAGTAGTGGTAGTGTTTAGGTAAAAGTTTAAGATTTGAGAGTAGCAACTAAGATTGAGAGAGTGGAGAGCAAGAAAATTTTGGCAGCGATATGAGAGAAGGTAGCGAAAGGGTATTATGTGGGTGAATGGGTCAGGAATTTATAGGGTTTGGATAGTCGGTGGTCGCTAACGGCTACTTTTCTTAAGCGAGCGGTAACGGCTATATTTCTTCAGCGAGCGGTAACGGCTACTTTTCTTAAGCGAGCGGTAACGACTACTTTTTGTGATTTTCAATGTGCGGCGCTGCAGACCTAGCCGTTGTGCTGATTATTGTCAGGTACTTCAGTTTAATTTTTTTACCCTTGAAGCTTGCTCATCGTCGAAGATATGCCAGGTATGGTCGCTATGGTAGCGACTGAGATATGGTGCGCGATGCCCTGTAGCGACAAGCGACCTCTAAAGAGCACAAGCAATATCACAACATACCCAAAACACGCGTACCTGTTTAAGAATTAGCAACATGGAGGTCCTAATCTGTTCACTCTCAGTCCTAGGAGGGTTGACACATGCATACATTTAAAATTGAAGGACAAAAACACATAGAATAGTACATATGCATATGCAATTTGCAAATTAGGGTAGGACTTTAATATCAAGTGGATATTCCCAATTGTGAGCTATGAGGGTCATAGGGAACGTTACACAACATTAGGCTAGGGACACTTTATAATCACATATCATATCTCGTTGGGCTTTGTAATGGGCTAAGAAGCGATCAATGTGATTATGTTCATAGGATTTCAAAGAAGAGCATGCAGATCCATACTTTCTAGCAAGATCTATTAAGTAACGAAGATTCACCTAATTATTTCACAAAGGCATCAACCAGAGCATGCGAGAGACTAAAGCTAATGATAAAGTTTGACAGTCATTTCAAGCGAGTCCTAAGTTCCCAGTATCAAATATATAAGCAGATAGTTCTAGTCAGAGTAGAGGGAACTTACAAACGTAGGTCGCTTAAGTGAAGTGGATCATTCGCAGAAGGATCCTTAGATTGACAAATTGATCCTTGTTCAAGGCTTTGGTGAAGATATCCGCCACTTGCTCTTCAGTTCTACAATGAGTTAATTCAATATTCCTTGAAGCCTGTCATGTGGCAAGAGCAGCCATTGTCTAACTACTATCGTTCCTTAGCATTTCCAACCTTACGCAAGAAAAATTCAAACTTTTGGTACCCAGTGAAGCTCAGCTTGACTGGGTGAATTAGTATCCTGGGTCGCTTTGGAGCGTGTCCCATCAGCATGAATGATATTGAAGGTCATGGGAGCAGTTTCATAGGATTCATTATGATTAGAGTTAATCCTAGCGTTCTGTTTTATCTTTGGTCTAGGTTTAGCATGTTGATTTGCTTGAGTTTGATATGTCTGATGAATGTTCTGATGTCGCTGGTGATAATTATCATATCACTTGGTATGATTTGAAGGTCGCTGGTGGTTGGTACTGAGGTCGCGATGATTCATGTTCATGAGCAACATCTTTGCAAGGAGAAACATAAGGCTTGTTGTCACGAGCTTGTTTCTTCTTACAGTTATATATTGTATGACCATTGAAACCACAGTATCTACACCAGTCGTAATAGATCACTCGCCCATATTTTCCACGTCCTGGTCTAAAGGCTTTGCATTTTTGGTGCACCCCTTGACCTCGTGAGTCCCTTGGGCTTGTGATACATACATGGCATGAGCTTTTTCCCCACGATACCATTTTGACTTATGTTTGGGGTTTTCCAAGACTTTCAGTTTGTCTTCTAAGAACTCATTCTTGCTTTTGCAAGCTTGAAGAGCCTTATCCACAAGTCAGGCCTTTTCAGCGAGTTCCTTGGTTAATTTCTCATGCATGGATGAGGATTTAACATTATCATCAGATTCATAGCCAAGCCCTCCGCTTTAACAAACACTGTTTGATTAACTGATCGCTTTTCAATTAGGGATGCAATACCAGCGACATCAAGGATGACCCTTTTTATTAGGTCATTAGTTTCAAGTAGGCTTTCGCTTGCCATAGAAACAGGAATGGGTGCTTGTGTAGAAGCTTTAGTAAGCGCTTTACCTTTGCAGCCCAAGTACTCCTTGGTTAACAAGGTTGTTTCTTTAGCCTTTTGAAAGTCTATTTCTTTATTTGCTAGCCTAGTAGATAAGTCTAAACATTCAGCATGAAGATCTTCTATTTCCTTTTCATATCTATCATTTTCAGTTTGTAGTCGCTCGCTCTCTTCTATTATTCCTAGAATTACATTGATTAAATCAGGTTTATCAAGCATGTGAATATTTTTAGTGAAGCTATTAGGAAGTGAGATTGATACCTCGGAGTCTTCAGAACTTTGTTCTGTAGCCATTAGACATAAGCCTGTGAACCCTTCATGTAAGTCTGCATCATCATCATCATCTCCCCATGTAGGAGTGGTCATGAGTGCCTTCTTTTCAGATTGCTCAACCTTTGGCTTGGTGCAGTCTCTTGATAGATGCCCCTTTTGCTGGCAATTGTAGCAAGTGTAGCTATTGAAGTCGCGTTGGGGGTCAGATGAGGAGGGTAAGGTTCCTTTCTTGTTTTTTAAGAATCACTTGACCATCTTGGTCATCAAGACTACATCCTTATCATCATCTTCTTCTTCGTCTTGGTTCTCCATCCTGTCTAGAACTTTTGACATCTTCAAAGCGACTTGTTTTGTGTCGCTTCCTCTTGTCAAAGATCTCAGCTTGTCGCCTTGTTCTTGATCATAGAACTTCCCAAAGATCTTGGCTACTGAAAGAGCTTGGTTTTCTTCAGACATTAGGGCTATACTCCTAGCCATTCCAAATTTGTCGCTCATAGCGTGTATGACAGCGAGTGTCTTCTCATACTCTGGGATGATGTGGCCAACAACGGTTAGCTTATCTGTGAGCACGAAGAATCGCGACTGGCAATCAAGGACGCTTTCATGAAACTCGCGTTGTAACACGAATTTCCTATTGTGCTTCATGTCTTCACTTCCTCTGTGAATGACTATGATTGTATCCCAGATTTCCTTGGCAGTAGGGAGACTTTTTACCTTGTCAACATCATGGCGCTATAGGCCGACGAAGATCATCTGGCGAGCTTTGGCATTAACTTCGATTTTCCTGTAGTAGGCAGCGTCCATCGCGCTTCTGGTGATACCTTCACGGACTTCTTCATCTCTTAATTCGATGACGTTCCAACATTGAGCGTCCATCTGCTTGATCCAAGTCTTGTGCATTTCGATCCCCCAGTCGAGTTCGCCTTCCCTTTAGTAGAGGTGGCTTGTTGAGAGTTTGTCCGTGAGTTGGAGTCGAGGAAGACATTGATGATTACAGAACGGTTCCTGCTCTGATACCAATTGTAGGATCGTTGATCTCTGCTTAGGTCGCGACTGCAGCGACCTTGTGGTCTTAAGTTAACTTTGTTGATCGTAAGGATCTTTAATGTGCAGAAATAAACTTGAAGACACAATGTTCTGCAAACAAACTCGTATATTGCTTATCAATCCTAGTTACAGTCTAGTTTCATACACAATAAAACTTCTAAGTAAGCTAGATCTCTAAAGCAACTATACTACTCTCTCTCACTTGTTTACAACGCCACTTTCGACTAAATTCCTCTCTAATTTCGTCTCTGCTCGCCTCACTTAGCCTCTCTTCGTCAACACATGACGAAAATGCTATCTCTAATATATATAGACCATCTAACATCTGGTCTATCGAATCTACTAACTAAATCGAATCTAAACTGAATTGCAACAACTAAATCTTCTAGTTATAGAAGATATAAAATAAAGAAGAAAATAAAACTTATGCTAAAAGATAATATTTGTGATAGATACTCATATCATTCCGTATCTAAGCGAATCTACTAAAACGTGAGAGACACGCTCTAGTATCTTCCGATCTTCTAAGTGTCGAAAGCAATGCGCTATTCGTTTTATAGTCTTGAGGTCTCTTTGATGGTATAACGTTTGCAGCGACCTTCCAATGGCTTTCGCGACTATCTTCTATGCTTGGCACTAGTGTTCTTTGTTGATAAGTCTTTACAGCTTAGACTTTACAACAACTTATATTAGACAAATACTTGTCTGTGATTGTCGCGACCCTCTCTGTCATTAAAGCGACCTTCTGTAAATAGTCGCGACCTCTAATCATGCATAGCGACCAATTCCTGATCATCGCAACTTGCTTTCCGTGCTCTGCTCCACTCTATATGCTTCCTAAGTACCTGTACTGAGTAAACTCAATGTAGATGTTAAAAAAGCAAGTGTTTGTTATCATTAAAACTAGAGAAACTGAGGTAAAGCAATACTAGCTTGACCTAACAACTTGTTTAGGTGCTTTTTTCTAATATTTTGTTGTTTTGAGTCAATCAAGCCTGTATCAGGATATTTCTTTGAACTTTTATTTTATTATTAAAAAAATCAGAAAAACCTGAGAGAGTAAGATGTGAATGGATCGAAAAGGGGGTCTCCAATAAAATATAATAATAAATATATAAATAAATAAAAAGAACAAAAGAACCAGACAAGTAAAAATAGAAAAAAAAAGAAAAGGTGGGTGCCTGAAAAGATAAAAAATGAAAATATAGTTCCTACCACTTTAGAGAATTTTGGTGAAAACCCGAAAGGGCGCCGGGATTACATGATTTCTGATTATTTGACTACTTGGTTAGATTGATTGAATTATTTATTAGCGTTGGAGACATAAGAAGGGAATTGAAGGATTGTCTCGGGTTTTAGGATTCACCAAGGAGGGATAAGAAGTTAGTAATCGTCCTTTTATTCTTCTATTTTGAGCTTATTTACATCCATACTTCGCATGCTCACCTTTTGCTATTTCATGAGATTTGTTACACATTATTGGCGGTTGTATTAGATTCTAGGATTAGATTTCTATTTCTTGGAGTTTGATGCATATTGTTGTGGTTGTGCTATGCGGATTTCTTGATTAGGATTGGTGGTTGTGATGTATGGTTTGATGATATTGATTAGTGGTTTAGGACATTAATTGAAGAGGAGGTATAAGAAGTGTGTAAGCGAGTGGGTGACTCGATTTTTATCTTTATTATTATGCATATTCCCTTACCCTTAGAGGAGATTAGGAGTCCACTTGTACTTTATTGCGCATCACTTGGTTTGATTTGATTATTATCATGGAGTGGTGACATATGAAGTGGACACATAAGGAGGGATTTGGGTAGGTCATCTTGGAGTGATAAAGAGATAGATTGGAGTTAGGATAGTGCTCGTTTACACTTGGGTTTAAAGTATAGTCGCTAGCAGACTCTCTCTACGCTTACTGCAGACCTTTGTGCTTATAGGAGGAGTGAGTTTTATTTTGCTTACTCGAGGACGAGCAAGTTCTAAGTGTTGGGAAGTTTGATCAGAGCTTGTTATATGGTGTTAACTAGCGACTATTAGACTAGGTTTAGTGGTGTTTAGGTGCTTAACGCTTGGTATGCCCGGAATCCGGTTTGAGTTCATTTATGGATTAGGGGGTGCTCGTAAGCGTTTTTAGTGGTTTTATTATGGAGATCCCGCTTGTGCTCACTTTTAGTGCATACGGGATGGAGCTAGATGAAGCATGCCACGCTTACACCCCAGGAGAAGCGGAGAGGCGAAGCCAAGCTACCTCAATGCTTGCAAGTTCGTCTCAGGTGCAGAAGTCACGACTGAGATGGAGGCGCTCACGGCCGAGATTCAGCCTCAGAGAAGACAATCACGACCGAGACAGAGATGTCATGATCGAGACTAAGCCTCAGTTGAGATGTCATGACCGAGAGGCTCTGTCACGATCGTGACCAAGGAAGAGCGGATGAACTGGACCAATATTACGATCATGACCTCTGTGTTACGGTCGTGACGCGGACACGGAATGCCCGATTCGAAGATTTTATTCCAATATTTTATTATTTATTTCCACTTCTTTTGATTTGTTTTCATTTATTTTAATTCCTTTTTATTAGAGACTATATAAGGTTTAGAAAATTAGGTTTTAGCATTCATTCATTCATTCTTTTACGTAGAAATTTAGCAGCAGCCAGAGAAAACTTCAACATTTGTTCCATCTTTCACTCATCTCCCCTGGTTCGTTTTCCCCCATCAATCCTTCATTGTTATTCATTGCTTTCTATGGCTATGTATAGCTAAATTCATCATAGTTCACTCTTAAGGTTGAAGCCATTGCTCTAGGTTTGTTGTGAGAATTCAAACGCTTATGTTCTAAGTTTAATTTCAGGATTGTTTCATAATCTCTTGTGTTTTATATTATCATTGATTGATCTTGATTTTATCTAGGTTGCAAACTAGGTTGATTATTATCCGTCATGTTTCTAGGGTAGATAATTTGATTTGAAAAGTCTTGTCTTTAGGTAGCGAGCATGATTTGCATAGACTATTTGTGAGTACTTATTATGTAGAGATTGTGAACTTGTGTCGAGTATCGGCGATTTGCCAATGGTATTGCACAAGCCTACTTATCTTTGATCTTCATGCTGATGTGCTTTTGAATCTTGATATTTCCATTGTTATTACATAATAAGGGTTTCTAGGACTATTTGGACTAGTTGCTTATTACGAACAAAGAGTAGGACAACCGGATTAAACAATTTAGAATATAAATTATTAGGATTCGATGATCAACATTCCATTTGAATAATGCGCTAATGCTAGAGGAGTGAGTTTTTTACCCATAATTGTTTACAAACCAATCATCATATAAAAAACCAGATTGGTAACTACATGGTCACATAATTGGAAATAAATTGTCTTTCTGGCTCTCTTGGGATTCGACCCCTACTTCCCACTTTACAAAGTGGATAATTGAGTTGGGTATCTTTGATAGACATAACGACTTTAGTCTCATCACTTACCTTGTTCAGTACTTGTTTCCTCAGTGACTTCATAAGCGACTTGCTCTGGATTAGCTGGAGTGTCGGGAGTCTTAGAAGACGTTGATCCCGACACCGGATCTTTTGGTGTCGTTGGTGGAGGAGTTGTGGAGGACTGAGCAGTTATTCTGTTGAGCCGGCTATTGGCAATCTCCTCAAGATCAACAGTTCTTTTGCGCAAGAGCTCTTCCAGGAGCTCTTCCTTTATGAGATTAGCAAGAGGAGATTTGTCGTCCATTTGGTCTTGAGGATTTATGTGTTTTGGGGGCTTAGAGATTATGCTTTCCGAGGAGGTATAATAGATCAGAGCGAGTAGTTGCGAGTTGGAGCGAGTGGGAATATACTGAACACAGAGAGGGAGATGATAATGAAACACAATGAAGATCAATAATGAAGGCATACCCGTGTTTATATAGTGTAGCACAATCTTCCTCTGTAATTTTACACCACTGAAACAACGGCTTGTTTCTTGCAACGGCTAGCTCTGGAACAGATAGATCTCAATGTCTATAAACACAACGACTATAATCTCTGAAGCATTACAACGACTACATGCAAACTCGATTTTCTAAAAAGCACTTTATTGAGTGATGTGTGGCTCTTGAAAAATAATCATTGTAACGTCTACAAGAAATGCGCTAGCAGCTAGTGTGATGTACTGCAATGTCTATGTGTGGATTTTCTGAATCCATTTATACTGGATCACTGAGCCACGTAGCCTTGCTGGATCCATTTATACTGGATCACTAGACTACATATTAAGACTTCACTTGTTCTGAGCTACAAAGATTACCTTCCTCATTAAGCAGACTTCGTAGTTAAGAAAACTCCAAAAGCAACACAGACAACATCTGAAGCTACTCTCACACAAATTGATTATGCTGGGAGTGTAAAGAAAGTGTATATATGCTCCCAATGTATCATTTAAGCATGTAAAAGAATAACGGGATAATGCACATTTCCATATAGGGACATAACACACTCACACTCAGCATATAATGAATATAATGTAAGTGCATATAGAGGGTAACTGGCTTTTACACAAAAATGAATACTTCCTATTGTGGAGTTTATAAAGGGAATAAGGAAGCCTAACATTAATGTTAGGAAAGGGACATCATAGGAATGGATCATTTCTTAAGGTTTGTAATATGGCAAGAAGACGATTACCATTCTCTATTTGTGGCACAAGAAGAGCATAAAATTGGCTAAGACTATAATCAATATCTTAAGTGCAATATACTACCTTATCTAGACTTGCTTATGAAATAGATGATGCAAGAGAAGCAAGAAAGCAAGCATCATAATCTAACTAAAGTTCCCAGAGTATAATTAAACTTAATTAATTCATAGTCAAAGTATGGGAGAAAACTACATAGCATATCTTGCTTCAGTTAATAGGATAAGATTGAAAATCAATCAGAAGTCCAAGGCATGGAAAGATATCCAAGCAAAGTGCCTTATAAAAGATATGGTGTTTCCATTTTCTCTTCTGGAAGTATAAGATTTAGTTAAGCAAGTTGAATAAATATTCGCTTGAAGTCCTTAGAGACTCGCTTGAACATATCTGAGTCTTGCTTGAAATGATATATGTAGCTGTTCCATGAATAAAACTTTCTTTGAATAAAGCTATTTGTTACCACTTAGATGTACACCTCTTGTAAGATAAAAGTGAAAGAGATGTGTATTAGTCATTGAAGCACACTTGATTTCTTTGTTTCAACCCTGAAGGAGATAGAGATCTCCTTCTTATTTGTGAAATGAGAGTAGCTTAAGATATGACGTTGTTCCTTCGACTCTGCATTCCAACCTGCAAGATAAGATCAAGCTTTTTGATTCCAACGAAGCGATGACTTCATAGGAACATTAGCGCTTGCGATTCCAGAACTGGAAAGTAGAACTTTTATCTTCATAGTTCTAGTAACTCGCTCAAAATATATGTCATCGTTAAGATCTAGCACTTGGTGAGATTTACCTTTGGAACGCATTCCTACCTGTGCTTTAGCTTGTTCTTGCTTGGCTTTTGAGGGCCTATTACATATAGGCTTAGTCTTAGATGACTCGCTCGGGTCAAGCTTTTCTTTCTCAAGACTCGCTTGTTCAAGCTTACCCTTAGATTTAGTCTTATCAGACTTGTAGGGCTTTTTAAGTGCTTTTAAACGTTCACACTCATGCCTTGAGTGACCATTGTTTCCATAGAAAGTGCAATAATGGTTATATCTAATATACCCATATTTGCCTTTTCTGGGACAAAATGGCTCTCTTCGTGTAAGGCTTGAAGGTTGAGTCTTCGGAGGAGATTGCGCTTGTTCAATATACATGCTATGCGCTTTCTCTCTGTGAAATCATTTTTTGTCCTGAGCTGGTCTCTTCTCTAGAACTTTCACTTTGCTTTGTAAATATGAGTTTTCAGCTCTGCAAGAGTGAAGTTCATTGTCTAGCTTAATGATTTTATCATGTATCTCTCTAGATAGAGGAGGGCCTGAGTTGGACGAGTCATGATTGTTGAAACGTAACCCTGGTCTTGCTTTTGCAAAAACTATTTGATTAACAGTTTTGGCTTCCACGGACAAAGCTAGATTATTTAGCTTAGTTAGAATTTCACCAGTCATGTCTGTGATAGTTGAGTTAGTGCACTGGACAGAAGCTAAACCTTTCCTGTACAAAGCTCGCAGAATTTGGTAAGGAGGACGGGCTTTGAAGAAAATTGTTTATTTAACTCAACTATTTATTTGCTTAGATCATCAAGTTCCTGTTGATGAGATTTAGTCTTAGCGCCAAGAACTTCATGATCCAAGACCAACTCATTTAAGAGCTCAACAAGGATTTTCTTAGGAAGGAGCTCAAAGTTGAGAGAGCTTACCTAGATGACTTCGTCTGTTCCAGAGTCTTCGACGACTATTAAGCAAGTATCTTTCTGTAGTTTGCAGTTTGGCTCATCATCCGAATCTCCCCATAAGACCTTTTTATATGGTGTTTTGGCCTCTGTGAAATTCTTGGTAATGTGTCATTGACATAGGCAATTGAAGCACACCGAGTTTGACCATGAGCTTTGGTCCGAATCTGGATATTGAACACCATTGGCTATATTGCAAAGTTTTACCGGTTGTTCATCGGTTTTGAAATCACCTTGTTCCTTGAATTTTTAGATGAGTAATCTCACAACAATGGAAATTTACTTGTTCTCCATGTTTAAAATAAGAGAGTAAGAGAGAGCTATAAAATTAATGCAAATGAGCAACCATAAGCTGTGATACCAATTGTAGGTTTGAGATAAATCATGATCTGGATCGTATCAAGTAGCTTGAATCAACTAGCTCTTACAAAAGAGTAGCTCGATCAACTAGCTTAAGTGTTTTAAAGATAAGGAAGTTGAAAACACATTTAAGCTAGTCTAATATTCAAGTTAAACACAACAAGCTAGTTAGCTAGTGTGTTAGAGTTGTGGAAGGGGAGATTAGCTACAATAATTTGAACTTAAGATTGTTAGATGATAAGCTCGACTCAAATGCAAAGATTTTCCCAAGGTGAGAACCCTAAGCTTCTACTAAGCTCGGGATAAAACTCATCACTAATAAATTATATTAATCAAGAGTAATTACAACACTTATTAACACTCTCTCTCAACACAATCTGGCGTTCAACACAGTACAAGTAATCCTTTCAACTATCAAGGTGATTCAGGCCACACTCTAACTTCGCGCGACCTTGGAAAGAGTAGCTTTCCTCTAGCTAACACTCTTTACAATTCTCTCTTGCTTTCTCCTCTTAGCAAATGAAGTTTGCCTAAGCACTCAGCTCTCTAGATCTCTCTCCTAAAGCCTTTAGCTCTATGTTTCTCTTCTTTGCTTGTGTGCCTAACATCACCCATTGCACATATTTATAGCATTCTTATACTTATCATCCAAGTAAAGCAAATCTATAATCTATGGCAATGAATAAGTCCACACTGGCAATCCATGTGATCGATCCCTTCCCTGGAGCACATCAATGATTCTAAGTGTTTTGTGCTTCTTCTCTTGAGTAACCGTTTTGTCCATGTTGGCAATCCTCTCCACACCATCAGCTCGTCCTTTATTTTTCCATCTTGGTGATCCCCGTTCATCCCTATCCATAGGTAAAACTTCCTTTATCCCCTATCCTTAGCTTCTCAGCCTTCCCTTCACTACGCCCGAATTCACTACGCGCTGGTGCAAGATTCCTTGGTATGACTCACTTCTTTGCACTTGATTGCTTGTACACTCTCTTTGGGTTTGAAGCGCGATCCACTATCTCGCAACGACTCTCCTTCGCTTTATCTAGTCCTTCCATTTTCACAACTCATCACCTGGTCTTTTTATTTCCTCACACTGCCTTGGCCAGACTCGCTTTCACCGCTAGGCCTAAAGCTAGTCTCCACATGGACTCCGCTAGTCCTCTTGTGTCAAAGCTACTCTCCTTACTCCTCGAGCAATTCCTAGAAAGCTTATCACACACAATGGACATCAAATACTTATGTTTTTCATCATTAATGTTAGTTGAGCTTTGATAGTCATATGAAAGATCAATGTATTTCTCTTTGTTTTGATGATAACAAACTTATCTATCTAATCTCTTTGCGTTTATAAGCTACCCAGATTATTATAAGATTTGCTGGGATGCGCTTTAGTCACTAAGAGATGCGATTCGACTGTTCTCAGTCGCACTTAACACCAAGCGAAGAAATCAAGTTTCACAAGCGGTGTTGGAATAATTCCATTCAAGTCAAGAAGCAAGTGTAGTCGAGCTTTGAAGGCCAAGAGGGCGCACTTGAATGAAGCTGAGTTGTTGCTGATCACGAGAGTCCACTATAGCAAAGGATGCACGCACTCGCAGAAGAGTACTTCCCAAACGCTTCGAAAGGTTGGTGAGCGGGAGAATTCAAACTGTGTCTACGTGGGGTGCGATAAGGGTTTGAAATTTCCTTAAAGCAACTCCAAGGATTGCCAGCATGGAGGAAGGCGGTTAGCGAGTGAGGCACGGATTGCTGACATGGTGTCGATCAACAATAGAAGAAGAAACCGAGTTAATTATGTCCGTTGATCATCTCTAACAACTTGATCAAAGCACACGGATTGATGAGGTGGCAGCTAGCTTAGTTCGAATTTGTTACACAGGTTAAGTGTGTGTGTATCTTAAGCTTTGTGCATAAATAGTGAACTGTAGCCATCATTCTCAAGTGTTACAAAGTGAGGAAAATAGAGAGAAGATGAGACGAGATTAGAGTGAACTCATTTGTAATCAGACTGTATGCCATGTTCTTAGAGCTAGAACTTAGTATTGAGAGAAGTGAGAGTACAAGAGTGAGCTTCTTTAGAGTGTTAAAGGTTGATCTGTACTCTTGTTGAAACTAGAGCTGTAATCTCTTTCGATCAATATAGTAGGGTGAGTTTTTATCCTGCGTCAAGTAGTGACTTAGGGTTCTCACTGTTTAAGAACTCTTCTGTGCAAGTTGAAGTGCGCTTTAAACACTTAAAGCGCGCTTTATAGTTGTCTGACCTATTTCTGCATTCAAGGACATTAGTAAATCCATTACTAAGTGTTCCAACTAGGTCAAGCGCATCTCTAAGTACAAATGCGCAATATTGTACTTTGAGCTGTGTATCTATAGCTTAATGAACTATAGAGACATTGATCAATAGCTGCTTAAAACACGTTCCTACAATTGGTATCAAAGCTACTCGTTAGCCAATTTGCACTAATCCTTTCTTGCAAATTTTAAGTATTAACGAAGAGACGAAAAATGGCGAGCTTCAATCTTGGAATTTCCCTAGCTAAACCTCACACACTCGTTGAAGGAGAACTGGAATGGTGGCTTACCATGACCAGAAACTATATCCAGCAAACCGACTATCAATGCTGGAAAATCATCGAGAAAGGTGATGAGAAGATTAGTGAGACAGACGACACAAAGTGGGAAGCAAAGGAGTATTAGCTGATGGAGAAGAATGCTAAAGCAAGACAGATCATACTCAATGCGCTTTACAGGAAACATATTGACAAAGTTATGTCTCTACCCTCGGTTAAACAAATGTGGACTGCTATAATCAATATGCATTCAGGTAGCGAGGACATGAAGGACAACCGACTGTTTGAACTTAATAGAGAATTTTGCGCTATTAAGATGGGAGAAAATGAACTTGTCTCCGATTACCACTCTCGTTGTCAGATTTTATATGATAAAATGTTGTCAGCTGGAATGGAAAAGAAATCATGGGAGTACTCAATGGCATTCATCCATGGGGTGAATTCCAAGTATGCTACTCTCAAGCAAATTCTTCAGTCCAAGGAGACACAATAATTGCCTATCTCTGTTATTGCAGGGAAGTTCAAGGTACATGAGATTAAGAATAATGAAGAAAAACACTCGGAAAGGGAAACCAAAGGCATGGCGCTTAAACTCTCTCGATTTCTCCAACGGATGGCAAATGATGATGAGGGAGACGATCTTGATGATGATCATGATATGGCCATGATGACTAAGCTCGTAAAGAAGTTCTTCAAAAGACAAAGCGGATTCAAGCGAGATCCAGCGGCCAAGCAGCGCGATGTCCGATACTTCACCTGCTACAATTGCAATGATAAGGGACATCTAGCCAAGGCATGTCCTCATGCCAAGGTGACTCCAGGATCGAGCTCCTGCAAGCAGCCCCCAAAACAAGCATTTGTCACGCTTTGGGGTGAATCAGATGATGACTCTGACGATGGAGCGCAAGCGGACGTATGCTTGATGGTCGGTGCTAGATCTGACTCAGACTCTGGATTTGAGATTGAGGTAGCCGATCTAAACCTTGATATATTGCCTAAGCGCAATCTTGTTTGTCTTTTACAAGAACTGATGGTTGAACACAAGTCTCTAGCTACTCAAGTTAGAGAACAGCTGGTTGATCTTAACAGTAAAAAGGAAGAGATAGTTGAGCTTTCCAAACGTTTGCATGACAAGCCCACTCTACTAACTAATCTTGTGAGATTTGTCATGGGAACTGGTTGGAAAGACACTCTGACTCAACTAAGGACGTGAAGCTTGATCATATCATATCCAAGCTTGACGATATTACTAAGCTAGTGGAAGCAAGGTCTGTTCCCCAAACAGCCTTTATGAAAGCTAGACCTGGACTGGGTTATGACCCCCAGGAGTCTTCCTCTAACACCAGCTTTCCTCAATCAAGTGACTATTATGAAAAATATAAATTACTTGAGCAAGACTTGACTGCTTATAAGAGTGAGAACTCTCACTTGAAGAGCAGGATCAAGGTTCTTGAGGAACAACCATCTGAAACCAAAGAATTGTTTCACGGGGAAAAAGCGCACCACATTTATGTGAAACAAGCGCGAACCCCTACTCAGCCTACAAAATTAGAGAAAAAGGAACCATTTAGACCAGTGAAAGGAAAGTATGGTTACGTGAGAGGTAACCATTACTGTACTTTTTGTGGTAAAAATGGTCATGCTAGGCATGAGTGTGAGGAACTGAAAGTCCTAAAAAACAAGCCCTATAAACCAATGGCTAAATCTAAGGGCAAGCGTAGACGTTATCGACATTCACCTGTCGAGGACGGTTGCGCTTCAGCACGAGGAGGTGCGCTTCATGAAGCGAGACCTCATATGGTGCTTGATCTGAATGATCCTAGTTATTATGAGCCAGTCCAAAAGACTAGTTCAGTAATAGCTATGTCTAATGTTCCCACTAAGCACAAGCTTTGTTGGGAAATCAAAGCTTGATCTTTGTATTTGTAGGTTGGAATGAAGAGTAGATGGTACATTGATAGCGATGGTTCGTGTCACTTGACAAACGATTCGCAGTTACTACTCTCATTTCAAGCTAAGGAGGGAGATAGTGTCTCCTTCGGTGACAAAAGACAAGGAAAGATCAATGCTAGAGGATACCAGCGCAATCTGTGATAATACCAGCACAATATGTGTGTCCAAGAATCCAGTACATCATACAAGGACTAAACACATCGATGTATGACACCACTTTCTACGTGATCATGTGGAGCGCAAGAACATCGAGCTTAGTCATGTATCTTCAGAAGGGCAAATAGCGGATATCTTTACAAAAGCGCTTATGCGACAGACTTTCTTAAACCTTCGGGTTCAACTTGGTCTCATGCGACTCCATTAGCTTTGAGACAATGACTCTGTAAGTATTATCCCTATTTGACTAGAACTAGCGAGCTTAGTCTCAAGGTACGAACTTTGGTAGCTTGCGCTTGATAGCTTTGATTCATTCATGCTTTATGGTTGTTCAATAAACTGAATTAGCTATGAAGCTATCTTTCTAGTTTAGCTTGATTTGATATGATCTTAGTCAATTGCATGCTCTTCTTTGCCAAAACTTTGACAATGGTGATCGTCTTCTACCCATATTACATGCCTAAGAAATAATCCATTGCATAGGTGTCCTTAGCCTGACTAAATGTTACGCTTCTCTCGTCCTTAATTAAACTCCACATTAGAGAAGTATTCATTTGGTGACATAAAGCTCAATTCCCTCATTATATGCACATACGCTTACATTTTACTTGAGTGATTGAATGCTCTAATGTCCCCAACATGAAATGTGCATTTCCTGTTCATTATATTCTTTGCATAGTGTTTGGTAAGTTTGACATTGGACATCACACATTTGCATCTAACGGCTTCAGTCAGCTTTATGCTTTATCAGATTTTATTGGCACGTGGTCTTTATGGTTGAGCTTTTGTTGGTAGAACGTTTCTATGTTGAGCTGCAACGCAACGGCTAGTCTGACTATTGAGTTTGAGTTTGCTTAGATTTGAGGTAAAGGCTAGTAGGCAAAAGGTACTTTCCATTTTCAGAGATAACGGCTCCTTGCAATTATAGTCGTTGGAATAAGCAGCGCGTCACATCTGGGTTTTTATTGGACCGTTTCACCGCTCAGCGTGCTGTCTTCAGTTTTAATCTAGATCGTTGATTTCGTTTGTGGAGATTGGTTACCAAGCGCCTATATATATGAGGTAAATAATCCCTTTTGATTTACCCTAACCTTTAATCACTTGCCAACTCTCTCTCTCTCTCTCTCAAACTCCGATCACACTGTTCTTCCTCAATCCCTCTCTCGCATCAATTACCATGGAAAACCTCAATCTTGCCGCTCTTGACCCTGAAAGGGAAAAGTTTGAGTCTCTCCTAAAAGCTCCATCTTCCTCCTCGGTTCCATCTGCCTCCACAAAACCTCAAACACAAGCTCCTCAGATTATAGCCTCCTCAAACACACCTCTACCTCCTACTACTGACCCTATTCCTACCTCAGATGCACCTACCGCTCCAAAGATCTCTACCATTGATATTGACCTCACGGCCCAGGACCTTGAACTGTTTGGCTACGATGAAGATCAAGTGGCAAAGGTGATCTCTGATTTGGAGAAGGATGCTGAAAAGGCTACTTCAGAAGTCCCTACCGAACAAGCGGATCTGGAGAAGCAATTATTTACACCTTCTAAAGGCAAAGGTGCGCTTGGGGTTGATACACCTTCCAGGTTAGCTGCTCCCTCTCTTTTGTCTCTACAACAGTTGATTGCCTCTCTCCCCTCAGAGTCTGACGATGAAGACGTGACTATTCACCGTACTGGTTCTGACTCTCCTCTTCACTTGTCTACCCACCGTCCGGATCGACAAAGCAATCTTGTTCGTCACCATGGACGTAAGCGTAAACCTCCAGTGGTCGAGCAAGTTGAGTCATCAGACGGGTCTGAGCATGATTCGCCTCCTCCAGAGGTTCTTCAGGAGAAAGGTGCCTCTACAAGGGCTAAGCGCACCAAAACAATCGGTGCCAACTCCTTCCCTCCAGTCCCTCTAGGTATAGCAAAGCGCAACTTTTCTCTATCCAGAAATTGTGACACAAGATCTCCTTGTTAAGCTGAAAGATTCCTCCCACGTAAAGAGGTTCTCCGGGTGGCTCAGTATGCAAGGCTGGGATAAGCTTGAAACCGAACCAGTGCATTACAACGATTCGATGGTGTACCAGTTCTATGCAACCATGGAGTCCCACACTGCAAACCCGGAGTACTCGCAAGTTTGGTTCAACTGGAGAGGTAATACTAAGGAGACATTTTTGGTAAAGGATCTCGCAAAATCAATAGGGCTCACGGGTCAATCTAATGGCTTCAGTCGTCTTTACAAGAAGAACTGGCATGCTGGCGCTAAATAGTTGAAGGAAATTGTATTTGGCTCACCTGTTCCAAAGCGCACCATAACGGTCGACCTCCTCAAGCCAAGTCGTCGTCTGCTTCATCATTTCATCATCACGAATATTACTCCTCGTGATTACGACCGGGAAAAGGTGACCATCACAGATTGTTGTATAATGGTGGCAGTGCATTCTAACCAAGTGGTAAATACTGCTCAGATAATGATGATCCATCTCGTTTCATGTCGCGCTGCAACATCAGGTCCCCTTCTATTTCCTCATATTATCTGTAAAATGTTGAAAGTTGACGGGCTCTACGACACTACTCTGATGGAATATGGTTGTTTGACTTTTCTCACAAGTGATGCCATCTTTTCCATTTGTCTTTACAAGCCACAGGGTGCTCATCCTTCCATCTGAAGATCTGATCAAAGTCCTCATCCTTTAACCGCTGCTGCTTCTACAGATGTTTTGGGTATCGTCGTTGCCCTCGAATCGCATCACGACAGGGTTGAGAGACGTTTGACAGAGTTGTGTGAATCAGTTGAGAAGTTTGCTGCCTTAGTTCAGAATGGAATGGACAGGATTTTCAAGATTATGACAGAGGCTGATGAGCGTCGTTAGTGTGATTGTGTTGGTGGTAGCGCTTTTAAAGCGTCTTTTGCTTGTTTCTCTTATCCTCTCCTTTTTTTTGTTAAATGATGACCTAGTCTCATTAGGGTTCCTATCTTTCTCTTGTGGTAGTTTGCTAAAAATGATAATGAAGTATGCATTTTCTTTCATATCTCTGAGAGCTTGCTAACGTGATGCTTTGAGTGCTTAAGTTGCTTTTTGTTCGCTATATTTGTCTTGTTTGACTTCTTAGCTAGACAGCGCAACCTACTATCTTTCTTACTGTATGATTAAGCTTTTGATTTTTTCGATGATGTCAAAAGGGGGAAGAAAACAGGTACACCCTTCATTGATTAAGGGGGAAGTTTAAGACCTTCTTGAACTTAGGGGGAATAAGAAAACTGTTGGTAAAGTACTTGGTAAGGGTACTTCGACCTATTTCCGAATCTGAATATATGATTAACTTGTTGTTTTATTGTCTTCATTTTGATCATTATGGAAAGTTTATGAGCTTACCTGTTAAAGGTTTTTCATCATCAAAAAGGGGGAAATTGTTAGTTGATCTTTTATAATCATATGAAAGATCAATGTATTTCTCTTTCTTTTGATGATAACAAACTTATCTATCTAATATCTTTGTGTTTCTAAGCTACCCGGGTTATTATAAGATCTGCTGGGATGCGCTTTAGTCACTAAGAGATGTGCTTCGACTGTTCTCAGTCGCACTTAACACCAAGCGAAGAAATCAAGTTTCGCAAGCGGTGTTGGAATAATTCCATTCAAGTCAAGAAGCAAGTGTAGTCGAGCTTCGAAGGCCAAGAGGGCGCGCTTGAATGAAGCGGAGTTGTTGTTGATCACGAGAGTCCACTGTAGCAAAGGATGCACGCACTCGTAGAAGAGTACTTCCCAAACGCTTAGAAAGGTTGGTGAGCGGGAGAATTCAAACTGTGTGCACGTGGGGGTGCGAGAAGGGTTTGGAATTTCTTTAAAGCAACTCCAAGGATTTCTAGCGTGGAGGAAGGCGGTTAGCGAGTGAGGCACGGATTGCTGACATGGCGTTGATCAACAATAGTAGAAGAAACTGAGTTAATTCTGTTCGTTGATCATCTCTAACAACTTGATCAAAGCACATGGATTGATGAGGTGGCAGCTAGCTTAGTTTGAATTTGTTACATAGGTTAAGTGTGTGTGTATCTTAAGCTTTGTGTATAAATAGTGAACTGTAGCTATCATTCTCAAGTGTTACAAAGTGAGGAAAACAGAGAGAAGCTGAGACGAGCTTAGAGTGAACTCATTTGTAATCAGAGTGTATGTCATGTTCTTAGAGCTAGAACGTAGTATTGAGAGAAGTGAGAGTACAAGAGTGAGCTTCTTAAGAGTGCTAAAGGTTGATTTGTACTCTTGTTGAATGATAGGCGCAATCATGATGGCGCCAAAGGAGCACTTTAGGCGACAAAAATGGGCGCTTGCTCTCACTTGAGCAACACAATGGAGCTTACGAGACGTCGGAAGCAAAATCGCCAAAGTAAGCTAAAGGCCGAGGGTTGAAGGAAATTTATAGAGTCTAAACCGCGGACGCAGTTCCCACGGTCCAAGCCAGGTCTTCCTTATTAGACCAATCCGCACCCGCGGTTTGCAAATAGCACCCGTGGCCCTCTCGGAGTTGAATGCTTATTTTGACCAATGCTTGTAACTCCTAGCTCTTAAGATAGTCAAAATTGGGGTTTGAAACTTCCATTTTTGGGGAGGATTTTTTTGAGGAATTCTTAGATATGTTTGACCATTATCTCATAATCTATTTTGTAACTCTCAAGAAAACTCTCTATTGTATTTTTATTTTCTCTCAAATTATGAAGAACTAAAGATCCTTATGAGTTCACTTTGAAGTTCTAAGCCTTGGTTGTGGTGTTTGTGGTAAGATTCTTAATCCTTTTATTCTAATATAATTGTGAAATTGTTTCTTGATCTCTTGTGCTTGAGTTTATCATTGATTTATATTGATTTCATCTAGATGGCCAACTAGGTTGATTGATATTGATCATATTGCTAGGTTTAGACAATTCTATTTGAAAGGTCTTTCCTTTCGGTAGCAAACTCTATTTGCATGAACTATTTGCTAGTGCTTATAGGGTAGAGATCTTGAATTCATGTCAAGTATTGACTATTTGTCAATGGTATTGCATGAACCTACATATCTTTGAACTTTATGCGATTGTGCTATTAAATCTTGGGATTTCCTTGGTTTTAGTGACAATTAGGGTTTCTAGGACTATTTGGACTAGTTACTATCTATGAACAAAGAGTAGGACAATCCAATCAAATATTATTAGAACAATTGTTATTAGGAATCTATGATCCGCTTACCATGTCAATTGCTTAGAATGGATAGGTGAACCATTTTAATCTCTACTTGTTCTTCATTACTTGTGTTACTTGTGTTTTCGTATTACCAACCTTTCTCACCCCCCCCCCCTATTGCTACGTGAAAATCAAATAATAACTTAGCAGGGAAAACTCGCTCCCTTGGGTTCGACCCCTACTTACCGCTATACTCTATAGTCGGAAGTTCGGATTTCATTTGATATGGCGAGAGGAATTTCTACTCCCATTACCCGCCGCCGCCTTCAGACCAGTGAGGTACGTTTGCTTTCCTCTTTCCCTATTATTCTTGTTCTCCTTTGCTGCATTGAGGACACTGCGCTATTCCAGTGTGGGGGAAGGTTAGTATTCGTAGGGTGCGTGTAGGTTGTGTGTGTTTGCTTGTTTTGGTTGTTTCTAGCTAGTTGGTTGTTTTTCGGTGTTTTTTTTTTCTTTTGTGTCGGTTGTTGCACCCCATGATTTTCATTGTTGATTGGTTCTCGTACTAGTGCTTATGATTGGATATTTTGATTATGTTTTGGTTCTTCGAGTTTGGAAATGCATTACTATGATGATAGTGTTTTATTATGCTTTGGACACTTATTTGGAGCATGCGGACTTTGATAGGATTATGTGTGGACCGATTCTCGTTACTTAGGCATGTTGTCACTTATGAGTGCTCTTCTTCTTATGTTTGCTTTAGTACTTGCTTATACGTCTTTTTCGAAACCCTAGGTGCTGAGATTTTTTGCATAAAACTTGATTGAGACGGGAATTTGTCACATTATTGAAAAACAAAAATAAATAACACTAAATAAAAGCATGCAAAGAACACGACGTAGTGTTTAGTCCTTAAATAAGAGATCTTCTAACGTTCTGATGAGCATGCAAAGAACACGACGTAGTGTTTAGTGCTCAAAGATATGATGGCTGCGTAAAAAGTCTTAAAAGTGTTGGCCCGGTTTGAAAAACGTCCGGGTCCCAAAAAAGAAAAAAAGAGAGTAGATTTTGTGATTCATGAACGTCTCTTTATTTGTTTCCCACCTTGCACTGTGGTTAGTTTTGGATGTGTATGCATGTTTTTAGAGTGTCATTTAGGGATAGAGCATGAATTGGTGAGGGCCTGTTTGGTATTCGAGTCGAGGAACTTATGTCTTTTTATCATTGAACGATGCATGCTATGACAGAAAGATGTCTTTAGTTTAATTTAGTATAATTTTCATGCATATATCATTTGGATTGAGACAACCATTGCATACTTTTAAGATCTCTTGTTAATGTGCTTGCGTGGGATCCGGAACATGCAAGGAAAGGGGTGTTTGCAACATGTTTGGCTTTGTTTTATTGGGTAGTCTCTTGTAGGTTCGTAGTCTTCGTTTGTCTTTGTGGAAACAGGTTCTTGAGAGAGTTTCTTGGACGTGTGGTTGGAGGGTTCGAGCTACCCCATGCTCGCATAGGCCTTCAAGCTTACTCGAGGACGAGCAAGGTCTAAGTGTTGGGGAACTTGATAGGCGCAATCTTGATGGCGCCAAAGGAGCACATTAGGTGACAAAAATGGGTGTTTGTTCTCACTTGAGCAACACAATGGATCTTACGAGACGTCGGAGTTGAAGGAAATTTACAAGTCTAAACCGCGGTCGCGGTCAACCGACCGCGGTCGCGGTTCCCACCTTCCCAGCCAGGTCTTCCTTAGACCAATCCGCTTCCACGGTTTGCAAACCGCACCCGCGGCCCTCCCGGAGTTGAATGCTTATTTTGACCAATGCTTGTAACTCCTAGCTCTTAAGATAGTCAAAATTGGGGTTTGAAACTTCCATTTTTGGGGAGGGGTTTTTTAAGGAATTCTTAGATGTGTTTGACCATTATCTCATAATCTATTTTGTAACTCTCAAGAAACTCTCTATTGTATTTTTGTTTTCTCTCAATTATGAAGAACTAAAGATTCCTTATCAGTTCACATTGAAGTTCTAAGCCTTGGTTGTGGTGTTTGTGGTAAGATTCTTAACCCTTTTGTTCTAATTTGATTGTGAAATTGTTTCTTGATCTCTTGTGCTTGAGTTTATCATTGATTTATATTGATTTCATCTAGATAGCCAACTAGGTTGATTGATATTGATCATATTGCTAGGTTTAGACAATTCTATTTGAAAGGTCTTTCCTTTCGGTAGCAAACTCTATTTGCATAAACTATTTGCTAGTGCTTATAGGGTAGAGATCTTGAATTCATGTCAAGTATCGACTATGTGTCAATGGTATTGTATGAACCTACATATCTTTGAACTTTATGTGATTGTGCTATTAAATCTTGGGATTTCCTTGGTTGTAGCGACAATTAGGGTTTCTAGGACTATTTGGACTAGTTACTATCTATGAGCAAAGAGTAGGACAATCCAATCAAATATTATTAGAACAATTGTTATTAGGAATCTATGATCCACTTACCATGCAAATTGCTTAGAATGGATAGGTGAACCATTTTAATCTCTACTTCTTCTTCATTACTTGTGTTTTCTTACTACCAACCTTTCTCCCCCCTATTGCTACGTGAAAATCACATAATAACATAGTAAGGAAAACTTGCTCCCTTGGGTTCTACCCCTACTTACCGCTATACTTTATTTGTGGGAAGTTCGGATTTCATTTGATAAGGCGAGGAGACTTTAGCCTTCATCATTGAAGCTAGAGCTGTAATCTCTTTCGATCAATACAGTAGGGTGAGTTTTATCCCGAGTCAAGTAGTGACTTAGGGTTCTCACCGTTTAAGAACTTTTTTGTGCAAGTTGAAGTGTGCTTTAAACACTTAAAGCGCGCTTTATTGTTGTCTGACCTATTTCCGCATTCAAGGACATTAGTAAATCCATTACTAATTGTTCCAACTAGGTCAAGCGCATATCTAAGTACAAAAGCGCAATATTGTACTTTGAGTTGTGTATCTATAGCTTAATGAAATATAGAGACATTGATCAATAGCTACTTAAAACATGTTCCTACAATCAAAGCAAGCGGAATGAATGAGCTAGCTAGTTACACACTCTAGCTCAAACCAATAGGTATCTCCACCAACAAGCCATGTCTAACGAAGGCCGGAGAAGAAGAATGGTGGGAGAGGAATATGGAAATCCAAATCTCCACCAACTACTACCAGTGCTGGAAAATCATTCTCAATTGAAACGGTGTAGTAGATCTCACGATGGCAGAAAACTTGTGGACTCCCGCCGACTACACCACTATGGAGAAAAATGTCTAGACAAGGCAGTACATCCGCAACAGTATGAGCAGAGAAGACATGGACAAAGTTATTCATATCAACAACGCCAACGACATGTGTAATGCTCTGAATGAGATGCACAAAGGAAGCAACAGCTTAAGGCTAGCAGAAAGTTTCAACTGCAAAGCGACTACCATTCCTTTAGAATGAATGAAACAGAGTCTATCTCAGAGTATATCTCTAGATTCAAAAGGCTTTGTTCTAAACTTGCAAATGTTGGAGTCCAACTTGAGGAAAACTCCAAGTCCTTGGTCATCCCAAATGGCATGTTTGAGAAGTATTCCTTTCTTAAAAGAATCTTGATATTCCTCTAGCCCAAATCATCAACAAGCTTGTTGTTGACGAATCAAAACAAAACAAGATCAATCTCTCAATGAAAGTTGAGAAAGGAGTCGCACTGAAGAAAGAAGATGGTATACATAAAGATTTTGCTAATCTTGAGATGGAGGATGAAAATTATGATGATGAGGAAGAGGAAGACTAGATGACTTCCCTGTTCACAAAGCATATCAAAAGGTAGTTCATGAAGAGAATTTTCAAGCAAGGATTTCCGAAAAGAGACCTCAAGGAGTACATCTTCTACCACTGCAAGGAGAAGGGACACCTTGCAAGAAACTTCCAAATGCATCAAAAAAGGAGAAGGAGGAGGACAAAACACCATAAGAGAACATGGTTCCTAGAGGAAAGTTTCAGAAGAAGAAGGACCTTGTTGCTCATGGGGTTCTAATTTTGATGAGCAAGTTGACGTCAATAGATCTATGCATGGAAGATGTCTAATGGCAAGAGGAATCTAATGGAGAGTATTCAACTTATAAGATAGCTTATAATGATCTCTTCAACTCTTTAAATGATATTTGATTAAGCTCATTAAACAATTGGGAAAATAAAATGGAGAATTAAAAGAAAAACTTGCTCAGTGTGAAGACGAGATAGAATGCCTTATTGCTGAGAACGCTCAGTGGAGTAAGCAAGTGGATCACTTATAAACGGACTTGTTTGAGTTTAAGAGAACACTTGATGAAAATGAGAAGTTACTTGCAAAGTCTTCTATGACTTGTGCAAGTCACAAGGGTAAGGCTCTTGTGCATGATACTGAGTCTAAATCTTCATGGAATATGCTTGAGTACATTATGTCTAATCTTGAAGATTTATCTTACTCTGTTGATGAGAAAACCATGAATCAAATATTTTGTGAGACCATGATATGTTCTGGTCTATCATGTTCCTACGGAGGACAATATTGAAAAGCAGATCGAGCACGAAATTCGTGTGGAGCTGGAAAGTAAGAATGAAGGCTTAAGATTAGCTCTTCAAACCTCAAAGGATAGACCAATGTTCCTTGAAGAGAAGATCAAGGTCTCGAGAAGAACCCTCAACAGAACACCCTACTTCATCAACCAAGAGCTCTCCAAAGTGTTCTAACAAGTAAAAGAAGTGGTTTGATGGTCAACGTGCTCACTTGAAGTATGTTAAGAAAGCAGAAGGAAGAAACACTGGTAGAGGGAAGCAAACTAAATAAATGGGAAACTTTTAGATTTGGAAAGGGCAAGTATGGATATCTTCTGTACAACATAGTCTGCTGGAACTACGGTCAAAATGGACATGTTATCCATTACTGCAAGAAGAGGAACCTCTAAGAAGAGGAACAATGCCAACTCTTCTAAGGAGACTATTTCAGACCCTTGTTCTGTGAAAAGTCTCATAAGAACACTAATAAAAAAAATTCTATTGATTCACCAAGAAAAGCTAAGCTTGCCTGGGTTCAAAACACTTGATTTCATTTGTGCATGTCAAAGTGAAGAAGGATGACATGTTGTATTTTCATAGTGGATGCTCGTGCTACATGACTAGGAAAAAAATAACAATGTCTTCACTTCAACATCTGTAGGGAGGCAACATTTCCTTTGGAGACAAGAGCACATGAACTATCACTGGGGTCGAAGATGTAAATCTCAGTGACCATGTGAAGGTCAGCAATGTCAATCTAGTGAGCTCCTTAGGATTCAACTTGCTCAGTGTTTCCCAACTATGTAACCAAGAAATGAATGAGGTCAGGTTCACCACTTTTGATTCCAAGGTTCTGAACAATTAAGGGAACCTGATTCTGCAGGGGGAAAAGGTTCCAAAACATTTACATTCTCGATACATTTTTCATTCCCGAGGAGAAACTTTATCTGTCCTCAATCAAGGAAAATTCCTCATAGTGGAACAAGAGGCTAGTTCATGCTAGCTTGGATCTCATTCACAAGTGGCAGTCAAAGGAGTTGATAATAGGTCTCCCACAGATCAACAAATAAAGAACAGAATATCATTCTCATTGTGTGGTAGGAGAGCAAGTTTGAACCTCGTTCAAATCCAAGAATCAAGTATCCACTTCCAAACCTCTCGAGCTGATTCATATGGATTTGTGTGGACCTATGAGTGTCCAAAGTGTTGGTAGGAGAAAGTACATTCTCGTTCTCGTTGATGACTATGCACGCTTCACCTGGATATCCTTCATAAAATTCAAGAGTGAGGTGTTTAGTCTATTCAAGGAACTTGTTCCTCTACTGGAATGGGATAAAGATCTTCCACTGAAGGCCATTCTCTCCGATCATGTTACCGAGTTCGACAACAAGGACTTTCTAGTCTTCTGTAGAGAACACGGGATTGAGCACACTTCTCTACACCTTATACTCCTCAGCAGAACAGAGTTTTGGAGATGAAGAAACAATACTGGAAGAGATGGATAGAACCATTCGAATCTCGAGAAATGTCTCTCACTGGTTATGGACTAAACCTATTAGCATTGCTTGCTACCTCCTCAATAGGGCCATACTTCATCCCTTGATTAGGAAAACTCCCTATGAGTTGTAAAACAGTAAAACCCCAAATATTTATCACCTAAGGATTTTTGGCTGCCAGTGTTTTGTTCTCAATATAGGTGGAAACAAGCTGGGGAAATTCGATGCCAGAATTGATGAATGCATTTTCTTGGGTTATACACCTAACAATACTGCATATGAAGTGCTCATTACTCATACTAAGAAGGTTGTCAAGAGCGTTCATGTGGAGTTCATGAATTTCCTACCACTAACCCCTTGCAGGAATCAAGTAATGATGAAGGGAACATTATTCCCATTCGTGGCGTTGATTCTATCAACAACGACCCTCCTGCAAAGTCCTATCATGTGCCTCCACCTGTTCAAGCTAATCCACAAGCACCCATTTAAGAAGTACCAATTCCAAGTATTAATTTTGATCAATTATAGGATTCAACTGAGGAAGAAGATGATCTGATAAACCCGTTAGCTGATGTGTTGACAGAGAGTTCGTTAGGCCCTCTAATCAAATTAATCCCTCTTTACTCCCCTATAAGAGTAGAGTGGAAAGTCTAGGTCGAATCCACGAGGAACCCAAATTATTGACTTATTAAGGTATTAAAATGATTAACAAATGAAAGGTAAATGCTTGGGGGATTGTGAAAACTGATTTTTATTGTTGTGATTAATTGGGAAAATACTTCGTATGGTTGGTCGTAACCTTCTAGACTAATTCAATGATCCTAGGTTCTTCTATTCGGGTTCTATCTCTATTCCTAATTCCTTTATGTCTTCTAATTTCCCTAAATAATGTACTAATATTATTGATTAGGTCAACTAGCCCTAACAGCGTATTATTTACCAATCTATCCTTGAAACTATCAACACTAGATCCTAGACAGCATTAAGTTCATGGACAAATAGGAAGGTATATTTCCCTTGGGGCCTATACCTCAATAATCTCCCTATACTACGAGTCTAACTAGTCCAAGTAGATATTCGCACTACTATGCAGGCAAGGTCTTCCACTAGGATAAACCAGACCCTAGCAATATTAAATCGAACTAACAACCTAGGTGATCAATCTAGAAAGTGCATTCAATTTAATTAGATATTAGGGGCAAGAGATTAAAGCAATAGAGAAATAATTATATTAAGAACCAAGGATAAGAACCTCACATTGAATTATCCTAGAGGCGCGAACCAACTACACAAAGTCAAAGGAGATTACTCCTGGCTCATTGCTAATAATCTAATGTAATTTTGTAATTGGTGAATGAAGTGTGTCTAGGAAGAGGCAAAGCTCCTAGTATTTATAAGAAATGAGCAAGCTAACCCTAAATGAGAACCCTAAAATGTATTAAGTGGAAACCCAGCCCGAAATACATGTAAACCCTAGGTAAAAAGCCCACTTAAAACCTCGGAACTAGGTCTTCGCGCGACGTAGAAAAGGCGTAGGAATGGGTGCACTTGTGTCGGCGCGATCGCACCACCCTCAAGAGGTGGTCCGCGGTCGTGTCTTGTCTGGCGCGGTCGCGCCTTTTTGTAGCTCGTCCTAGCTTGCTGCGCAAGCTAGGCGCGGGCGCGCCCCGGGGCAAAGAGCCCTTTTTTGCCTCTTCTTCACTTGTGTTCGCTCCTTGGCTCCCGCGTCTTCCCCCTTATGCTCGTAATCCTCGTGATTGTACTCTTTGCTCTACGAAGTCCAAACTATGGAATTATGCTCAGATTGTGGCCTATTACGACCATATTTTATGTTAACTCCCTCTCCTTATGATGTACGAGATGCCGCCAATCATGTGTCGCTTGAAGAGAACATCGTTCTCATTGTATCTTCATCCTCTAGAATGCTTGTTCCTGATAGAGAGAAGAGAACGATAAAACCACCAGCAAGATATGGCTATGAAGGATAATGATATTGTGCCATCAATGCCTTTCTCTCACTCATAGAACCCAAGAATATAAATGAAGCACTGAAGGATGAAGATTAATTAAGTGATAGCCATGCAAAAAGATCCCCTCCTACTCAGCCTACAACTGCTCCTCCTCCTCTTACCTTTATTGGCATTACTCAAGAGTTGGTCAAGAGTTTCTTCACCATCCTAGAAGAGATCATCTACGAGAGTGCTTAACATGTAGGGAACATAATCTCCATAGTTGGCATGCATCAAGCTGAGAGAACAAACAATATAGAGAGTATGAAACAAACCCTATATCAATGTCAATGGAACTTCCTTGAGGCCTTTGAGCAAATGTTGTCAATCTGTGTAGAGAATCCAGAAGCTCTAGCTAAGAGGGTCCTTACTCGGAAGTCCCTCCAAGAGATTAAGTGCAAAGGGCGTATGGAGAAGGGTAGAGGATCTGGTATTCCTAAAGATTCCGAGGTCAAGGAACAGGTACCAGAAAAAGAGAAATCGAGAAGCCTAGGAAGATCCTCTTGCGGATCCAGCAAAGGAAGAGGGGACAATGCCCGAAGAAGAGTAGTTTTCAACAGAAACTTGTTCCATTGAAACTACAAAATAAGAATTCCCTAGGCTTTTCCACCATTATCTCAAGCTACTAACTATTATTCTTGTCTTTACCTCCATCCCCTATTATTCACTACTTAATATGTGAACTTTTTCTACAACTGACGTGTTATGTGCTTTCGAGTCTTATTACCTTCCATTTCTCTAAAGTCCTAATTAATCATTGTTCTCTAGCTACTTGTCTTGTGATACATTTCGATGAATTCAAAAAGGGGAAGTGAACTCTGGATATTTGAATAGACCAAGGTAAGAACGTTTTTCTATTGAGGGGGGAGTTCCTTGAGCTTTCAAAGTTTAACTCTAAAAGGAACTACGCTTGTATTGAGGGGGAATATGCAATTCACTAATGATCATTCTACATTGTCCTTCATGTTTCCTTCTCATCTTTTTTTTGCTCTAAATTTTCCAGGTTCATGTTTGTCATCATCAAAAAGGGGGAAATTGTTGGTGTTGTAAATCCAGAGAAAATCATTCTCTTTATGAGCAATACTCTTTTCCTAAGTTACGATTATGACAAACCACTTGTTATCTCATGTTCTATCACGTACATTGTGCAATCATAAAGAAAAAATCAAAAGCCTCACTAAAAGTCCAAGTATGAAATCATGAAAACAAAGCAGAATACCTCGAGTCAAGAGTTGGAGAGCATTGTTCTGTTAAACCCAAATTAACAGAACAACGTCTTTAAATGATGAACAAAGTGAAAACATTCTTTCAAACTAACTCCTATGCACATCTCATGATCAAGAAGCGTTGTTTCTGAATCACGCCTTCCATCAAGAATAGAAGACGAGAACCCCACTGCAAACAAATAGTTGCTTTCAAGTTTGCAATTGATTTGAGCATTTGAATTTTGAAGGATATTCACTTGGCTCCGTTTATGGATAATCTTAGGATAGTATTATGAATGTAATAACTGTAAATCCAAGAGTTTCCGTGTAAGATGATTCACATCTTTGACTTTGAGCCATTTATGGGAACTACTCAAATTAAAGACGTAAATCATGGAGCCTAATTTTTACGTTGCAATATTCAATTCTTGGAACATATAAGTGAGGATTATTATCCTTCACTCTGAGTTACCAATTTCCAAAATAAAAGAAAGAGATAAAATAAGAATCGATTAACTGTCATGTGTGGAGAATAATGAAATGCATGTTCTATTTGTTGAGAGTGTTAGAGATTTAGGAAGTCTAGTGTGTCTAGACATAAGTTGTGTGATATCCTAAATGTTGTAATTGATCTATCAATATAAATAGGGTTTCAAATTCTTTTGAGAGAAAGGTAGTGGATTTTATCCTAGATAACTTACTGGTTATGAAAGGTTCCCATTGTAATGAACAGTGTTCCCTTATGAGCTTGAGAGTTATTTCCGCATCTAAGGAACAACTCTTCTTTTCTTAGATTAACTTAAACACATCCGATCCTACAAGAAAAAAGAGCTAGTACATGGATTCCCTGAATTCAAGCCAGAGAGCATGTCACATTGTGCGGATTTTTCTATAGACAAAGCTCAAAGACAACATTTCCAATAGAAAAAGTAGTATACATGAAGTATCATTTAGATCTAATACATATGGACCTTTACGGACCACTGCGTTTTTAAAGCGCAGGTGAAAAAAGGTATATCTATGTCTTAGTGGATGACTACTCCCGCTTTACCTGGACTCTCTTTTTAATGACTAAGGACGAACCTTTCTTTAAGTTTTATCCTTAGTTCTTCTATTGTAAAAGAGTCTAGGTTACCCTCTCCGTTCTATTCTCTCAGATCATGGGCTAGAATTCTAGAATAGCTAGTTTCTAACCTTTTATAGGGAAAAGAGGGTAAGCCATAACTTTTAAGACCCAAGGATACCCCAGAAAAATGGTGTACTAGAAAGGAAGAACAGAACACTTGAAGACATGGGAAGGACAATGCTTCTATCAAGTGGCCTTCCACGCCACTATTGGGTCCAGACAGTGAGCACGACATGCTACATCATAAACATGGTGATGCTCAGGCCACTAATAGATCCTTATGTGCTGCTTAAAGGGCAAACACCAGACATCTCCTACCTAAGAGTGTTTGGTTGTAGGTGATATGTACACAACAATGGGAAGGACAACATAGGGAAATTTGATCCAAGGAAAGATGAAGTCGTCTTCCTTGGTTATGCTTCCACAAGCAAGGCCTATAAAGTACTCAATAAGAGAACAAAGAGGATTGAATAAAGCATACGCGTGAAGTTTGATGAGTGACTCTTGGCTCCATCAGCTTCAACTGGTCAAGACCCATTCACAATAACCAGCTCTTCTTCACCTCCTACCCTCTCTCTACATCAACATTTCCCTTCCTCATCTTCAGATGATGATAGTGAAGATAATGATCAATCACCTAATAATCTCCCTTCAAGCGCAGTTGACATGCCTGATCTTGAAGACTCTGATCAAGAGGAACCAGAAGTGAGTCACGCTTCTAAAGAAGCAAGTCACGCGTTTGAAGAAGCGAGTCTCCCTGAAGATCAAGTGAGCCACCCTGAAGATCAATCACAGCTCCCTTTAGCTTCAGCGAGTCAAGCATTACGTGAAGCGAGAATTGTTGCAGTTGAATCGAGTACTTCTTCATCCTCAACAAGTGCTCTACTACTCTCGTTGAGGAAAGTGTGTGTCTCTTTGAGTTCCCAGATGCCACACTAGTGAAGACCAAGAACTTACAACAAAATATTTATCACCTTGTGGATCAAATCCTCACTCCTTTTAAGAATGGAATCCAGACACGCTCCTCTCTTCACAACCTCTTTGCATTCAATACCTTTGTATCTTTGGAGGTGCCAAAGAGCATCCAGCAAGCTATCAAATACTTTGACTGGATAATTGCAATGAAAGATGAGCTCATCGAGTTTGAGCACAACAAGATCCGGGGGATAGCTCCACGGCCATCCAACAGAATCATTATAGGGACAAGATGGTCCTTCGAGAACATTCTATATGATTAAGGAGTCGTGGTGCGCAACAAAGCCAGATTACTATCACAAGGCTACAATCAACAATAGGGATAGACTATGATGAGACATACGCGCCAGTATCCAGACTTGAAGCCATTCGCCTTCTCATAGCCTACGCTTCGGATAGGCAATATCTAGTATATCGCAGCAAGTGGTCGTTAGCATCATTTATAGGTGATTTGGCATGATTATTGAGCATATTACTGTAATCCGGACCTCGCAGAGAAAATGTGTTATTTATGAGGATTACAAACATTAGACAAAAGAAGAAGAGAATATTGCAAAAGGGACGAATGCGCTACCGTGCAGGAGAAGACGTGGCTGCGTGAAGCTACAGAAGCCTAGGCGTGGCCGCCCATGGCCAGAGTGACCGCGCCCATGGTCACCAGTGAAATGAGCAAAAATGCTCGTATGCGACCGCGCATGCCCAAGCCAACCTCGCCACTGTCGGGTCTTGGCTCTGTTTTGGGCTATTCTACAGGATTCCTTCGGGCTTTTTGATTGCTTTCTGATGGATCTTTAGGCTGGGTTTTTTAGCATTAATTACTTATGTTTTTAGGTTAATAAATAGGGTTTTGGAGCCTTGCCTCCAATCTATCTTTTACACTTTCCTAATTTACGTTGTTTAGATAACTATGTCTAAGTAGTCTCTTTGGCTTTGTTTAACAGGTTGAAGTCTTCGGATGATTGGTTTGTAAGACTTATATTTTGGTTCTATGTCACAATTAATTTGTTTCATCTCTCTTGCATTTAATTGTATCATTGAACTTGATTTATCTCTCTAGCTTAGCTACCTAGGTTGATTAGATTTATTCATATTGCTAGGTCTGACTTGTCCGAGTTGGAGAGTCTTATCGTTAGGTAGCAAATCAATGCATAAACTAGTTGTGATTGTTATTATAGAGAGAGTTGATTGTGTGTTAAATATCAACCTTGAGTCAATGGTACTACATGCACCTATCTATTCATGAGTTCATTGTTGCTTGATAATTAAATCTCAATAGTTTCAGGATTGTAGTTGAGTAAGGGTTATTAGGACTATTTGGACTATTAACTATGTAAGAACATGGATTAGGACAACCAGAATACGACAATCATTAGAAGTTAATGATCAACCAATCATTCCGTTGTGTTAATACTTGTTGAATAAAGTGCTTTTCTCTTATTACTTCCTTCATCAATGTCTTAGTTTAGTTGTAATCATTTCCTTTTTGGTTACTTTAAAGTTGATCTCATTGAATTGACAAGAATTGATTATCTAACTCCTTATGGGATTCGACCCCTTCTTACTACTTTATTAGGTAGAGTAGTTGGTTGGGATTTATTTTTTTGATAGGGCATAATGACCATTTTGGCCCCGTCAAATTTTGCGCCATTGTCGGGAAGTCAAAACTTCTTTTCTTGTGTTTTTTGTTTGGTTGACTTTGTTGTTGACCATTGTATGGTCAACACCCGTGCTACTAAAGTTTACCTGTTGAGCTTGCAGGAGATATGAAAGAAGAATGGAAGTACTTTGCTGAGGATCTGGCTGAACTCAAGGAAATGTTGGTTGAGTTTCAGTAGAATGAGGCTGATAAGGTTACTGTTTACGGGTGATATGGGAATCCACTCTCTTGGTATGATCAACAACGGTATGACTACTACCTGAGGTATAGAGATTACCCCCAACCTGACCAGTAACACAGGTGGAGGCCTCGTGATCCGCGGCCTAGTTCTGAATCCTCTATAAAGGATTTGATGAATTTCTTGACTGAGAGCCTCATAACTAGTACCTAGAAGGTTGAAGCAAGCATCCAGAGAATAGCCAAGGATATGCAAGCAAGCTCCAAGTACATAGATGAGCAGATTGAGCAAATCATGCAGGCAATATCTACTTGGATGCAAAATCAACCTGATACAGCGCAACCTCAAACCACAGTTAACCCAAGAATTATCAGTGGCAATGCTATGACAATAAGTAGTGATCAAAGCTCGGATGAGATGTAAAGTGAGGAAGAGGAGGTCGAGGCTGAAGAACCAACATATGCGCACCCGCAGCCCGAGAAACGTGAACGTGAACTCTCCCCTGCAGAGCTGCGTGCCCACGGCACTGGCATCCGTGCGCGACCGCGTCGACAATCCACGCAATCGCGCGTTTGCGGCCTTGTTTCCAGAAACATGTGCGCCCTCCGACGCGCGACCGTGCCAAGCCCTCTGATCCAATGTGCAACCGCATCCCCTACATGCGCGCATGTGTCCTCTTTTCTACATGTGTGCGCCCGTGCACCAGACCTCCGCGCCCACGCCCGCTTCCCATTTGTTTTCCACAAAGGTATCCCTCGGTTGTTGAACATGGATGAGTATGATCTGGGCCCACCACTAGATGATAAAGGAGAAAGAGTTGATTCGGGGGGATCAATTCGAGCTGAGCCAAGAGCTACACGAACATCATAACCTTAGACAACTCGACAATCTGAAACTCCGAGCACTTGTGCCTCATTTTACCAAACTCTTGAAGGGGCCATGCACCGTGAGGAAGAAGAAGAAGAAAGGGTGGTACGACAAGATATTAAGGAAAAGACGAGGCATTAGATCCTACTGGGCTTTGAGGGGCCAAGTGCTGGATAGATTGAGAGTAATACGTCGAGCCTACCACTCTAACCAAAGGCATTGTTCGGGAGGAAACCCCCCATAAGAGGTATTTTTCCACTTACAACCATCTTTTAGCTTTGTTCTTTATTTCACAATAGGGAAATTGTGTAGTTTAAGTGTGGAGGAGGGAATTACGTCAACTATCTTGCTATTTGAGTTAGTTTTAAAAATTTTGAGTATTTTTGGAATTTTAGAGTCGGTTGTCATATTTTTCTCCCTATTTGATGCTTTGTGGACTCTTATAATGGTGCATTGATTTTGAATCTTTTTACTATGCTTTAGATGTTGACATTATAATTGTGTATGATGATGATATGATTAATCAAAATGATAACTTTGACTTGAGCATGTGGATTATGATTAGGATGCATTAGGACCAATACTAATATTGTTATTTTACCATCTCATCTCTTATTCTATCATGTTGCCATATTATCTTGCTTCCGTCCTTTTCATTGCAAAATGCATAAAAGAAAATAAAAGGTAGTGAACTCCTAGTGAAATAAGTCGGAAGAGCATGCAATCCTCGTGGTGTGAAAGATCACTCCGGGTTCGATCCTCCATGGATAAGCAAGCAAAGAGTTTCATTAGTTGGCCTGGACCGTAAAACGGATGGGCCCAATACCTAAATAATGGTTTTAAAAAAAGAAAATACATGAATAGGATGAAAAGAAGCAATAAAAAGTTATATGCGGTATTACTTGAGTTGAGTTTTGGTTTTGTATGTTTTCGATGGTGTTGGAGCTCGTGAATTCTTTCCATAGATTATGAAGCATGTTAGGAAAAGAAAGTGTCGTTTGTTTTATCTTGCGTTATTATCCTTCATATATCACTTGGATAGAGACATCTCTTGCATATTTTAGGGATTCATTGTCATGTGCTTACTTAGGATAAACATAGTTCAAGTTTAGGAAATTATTGATGCCATGTTGGGTTAAGTTTAGAGTCATATTGAGTATTGCAATGTTTTTGATGATTTTTGGTAGAATCGGAGTCTATACCTATGCTTTCATGATTGCAGGTACCTAGGAGATGAAGTGTTGATCGACGACCACTGTTGTCAAGTTGTTCCATACTCATTGAGATCGCCAAGTACTCCCTCTGTCCCATAATGTTCTTCCCATTTCTTTTGGGCTCATTTGTCGAGACACGTTTTGTGTTCTAAATATCTGTAAATATATGTCATCAAAAATCGTAAAAATTATATGTGGTTAAAGTACTCGTTAAGACGAATAAAACAAGATCACACATGACTATATTTTTCCATATACATTGAGAGAAATCGAGAAGATTCTATACGAAGGATAATAGTGCTAAGAAATGAAATGGGAAGAAGGTTATGGGACGGAGGGAGTAGTTCACTACAGCTTACTCGAGGACAAGCAAGGTCTAAGTGTGGGGGTGTTTGATAGGCGCTATTTAGTATAGCACAGAAAGTGGTCGTTAGCATCATTTACAAGTGATTTGGAATGATTATGGAGCATATTACTGTAATCCGGACCTCGTAGAGCAAAGGTGTCATTTACGAGAATTACGGACATTATAGAGAAGACGAAGAGAATATTGTCAAAGGGAAGAAGGTGCAACCGCGCAGGAGAAAACACAGCTACGCCAAGTTACAGAAGCCTAGGCGCGATCGTGCCCATGGCCGGTGTGACCGCGTCCATGATTTCCAGAGAAATGAGTAAAAAATGCTCGGGCGCGGCCGCGCATGCTGTGGCGCAACCGCGCCACAGAGAAATGAGTCGTGGCTCTGTTTTGGGATTTTCTACAGGATTCCTTCGGGCCTTTTGATTGCTTTCTGATTGAGCTTTGGGTTGGGCTATTTAGCATTAGTTTCTTATGTTTTTAGTTTAATAAACAAGGTTTTGGAGTCTTGCCTCCAATCTATCCTTTACACTTTTCTAATTTATATTGTTTAGAAAACTATGTCAGAGTAGCCTCTTTGTCTTTGTTCAACAGGTTAAAGCCTTCACATAATTAGTTTGTAAAACTTCTATTTTGGTTCTATGTAATAATTAAGTTGTTTCATCTCTCTTGCATCTAATTGTATTATTGAACTTGATTTATCTCTCTAGATTAGCGACCTAGGTTGATTAGATCTATTCATATTGCTAGGTCTGAATTGTCCGAGTTAGAGAATCTTATCGTTAGGTAGCAAATCAATGCATGACCTAGTTGTGATTGTTATTGTAGAGAGAGTCGATTGTGCGTTAAATATGGACCTTGAGTCAATGGTACTGCATGCACCTATCTTTTCCTGAGTTCATTGTTGCTTGATTATTAAATTTTGATAGTTTCAGGATTGTAGTTAAGTAAGGGTTATTAGGAATAGTAGGACTATTAACTATATAAGATCAAGGATTAGGACAACCAGAATATATGATTTATAAGATGAACCCGATTGGAAGTCAATGATCAAACAATCATTCTGTTGTGTGAATACTTGTTGAAAAAATTCTTTTTCTCTATTACTTCCTTCATCAATTTGTTAGTTTAGTTGCAATCATTTCCCTTTTGGTTATTTTAAAGTTGATCTCGTTTAATTTACAAGAACTGAATACCTTACTTTCTCTGGGATTCGACCCTTTCTTGCCACTTTACTAGGCAGACTAGCTGGGTAGGATTTATTATTTTGTTAGGGCACAATGACCATTTTGGCCCCGTCAGCTTCTCACAAAGGGATCAAGCTCTTTCAAATGGAACATTGATTGAAGAAATAAATTTGAAGAAACCCCCTGTATTTGAGAATCAAGCTCACCCAGATCATGTCTATTATCTGGATAAAACACTATATGGGCTCAAAAAAGCACCGAGCATGGTATGACTGCCTCACAGAGTTTCTCACTACTAATCAATATAGGTGAGGGACAGTGGATAAGACGCTATGCATCAAAGAGCACAAGGGAAACATATTAATAGTCCAGGTATATGTAGATGATATTATTTTTGGATCCACTAGTATATTGCTTGTAGACTCTTTCAAAGAAACATGAGAAGCTGAGTCAACATGAGCATGATTGGTGAGCTAATATTCTTCCTTGTATTTAATATTGTCCAAAAGCAAGAAGGCATACAAATTGACCAACAGAGGTACCTTAGAGAGCTGCTTAAGAAGTACAAGACAGAGAATAGAAAGCCTTTCCTACTCAAATCTCGACTACAATAAAGTTACACACTGATCTAGCTGGTGAAATGGTTAATGAGACAAACTATGAAGGAATGTTGGGCTCCGTGATGTATCTCAAATCGTCCAGACCCGACATTGTCTTTGCAGTCAGCATGTGCGCAAGATTGTAGAGTGATCCTAGAGCTTCACATCTCGCTTACATCAAGCACATCATTTGCTACCTTAAAGGCACTAAGCGCTTGTGCATGTGGTATCCCAAAGGTAATGATTTTTCATTAGTAGGCTTCACAAATATAGATTATGCAGGGTAACTCGTGGATAGGAAGAGCACATCAGGGATGACGCAATTCATTTGCCCTTGTCTTGTCTCATGGGGCTCGAGGAAATAGAACTTCATCGCGCTCTCCACAATTGAAGCCGAGTAAATAGCATGCAATGTCTCATGTTGATGATCAGACTAAGATTCATAATCTCCTTGTGGAGTGATAATAGAAACCCTAGAATTAGGTAATTCCTTCATATAATGACACATTCATTGACACTTAAAGCATTTAATATCTCTACTTCTAGGTTTTTGAGGAA